>NC_141049.1:65683253-65743253 GCF_041138505.1 Cibotium barometz
ATCTTCGATTATTTACCAGTTAAGTTTTCGCCTTGTGTAATTTGATTGCTGACATAAAATAAAAATTGTTATTTGTCAATTCGTTTTTTTCTACCTAATATTTTGCAGTCCAATCTAAGTAAGTTTCTCCATTTTCCATAATTTTAATCATCAACAAATTAAAACGTCACATATGCTTGTGATATTTGTGTCCTTTTAATGATGTATTTTGTAGCAAAGTTATCTGACACTTGCAAGTAAGTTACTACCCTCTATAACTTAGTAAATAATTCCTCTAATATTTCTATATAAGTTTTATCTTTCAGACAGTGATTCGAGTACTTTCCAAGTAAGTTTCTCATTACTATCCTTACAATAGTGATCATGCTTAAATATTTATGCGTAGAATTTCAAACCATATTACTATAGGTTTTATTTCTTATAAGGTCATAATTTAATATAACCCTAGTTAGGTTTAGAAGAATAATTATATTTCAATCCTTTGGCATTGCTTTCTAATTTTTCTCAATGTAGAACATCATTGCAATCGAATATATGTAAGGTACAACTCTCTTACACTTAACTCAACCTTATGATTTCATATTTATTATTCAAGTTATTTCAACTTCAAATTCAAATTAATCCTTTCATTATCATCTCATTTTTGACATCAAAGTAAGTAAATAGATTTATACTTGTTTATTTACAATCAATTCTATCTATTGTTTATTTACAAACTCACACCCTCTCAAACAGCTTTTCAACTCAAAGTTAGGATTTCCTATCCTTATATCCATCATCAATTTATCTTTTATTCTTATGATGTTGTTAACCTATGAGACGGACATTGAGACGTACTATGTTTTACGTCATGTAATTAATTTAAGTATTCAGAGTCATGAGCCGGGCTTGTCGGCACCATATGCAAAAGATAAAGGGATTGGGTGATCGCCGATGAGAGGCGCACCTTGAATATCAGTAGGATAAGGGTTAGGATCGGTCGGCCATGTATGGGCGCATGAGCAATAACTTTAGCTTTCCAACCTTGGCTCAACTTTCCATTAGGGAATCCACAATGCCTACTCCAATGATGAGCATGACGAAAGATGCACCTGTTACCACTGTAGTTAGTACGACACCGCTACCTAGTGGAACAGTACCTACAACAGTGCATGCCAGTGCCTATCGACCATATGTACCTATCGCTACTCATGCTCATGTAGCTCCTACGCCTCTTAGTATGCTAATGGCGTATGCTCCACGACCGCCTTATCACAACCCTTATCCAAGAGGAGCTAGGCCTAATCACATATCACATCCTACGTCAGCAGCCTACATACCAAGACCAACGCCAACTCCTATCAACCAGGCTATCCCAGAAGTGCCTCCACCAGCTATGCCTGCTCACCTAGGTGATCTCGCAGCGTTTGCTCAGACGATGATCTATTGCGGAAAACATGAGGGGCATGCCTGAGAGAGAACCCAGAAGCAAGGCGGTACAAGTGGCTAAGCTCACTCAAAACTTCAGTGGTAACGAAGATGTTAGGAAGCACATTGAAGTTTTTGAACACGTGTGTGATTCCTTGGAAGAGCACAATGAGCTACATAAGTGTAAAGATTTAGGCTTAACCTTGAGTGGGAAGGCCAGAGATTGGTATCGAACCTTAAGGGTTGAAGAGCGTACTCACTACCCCACTCTCAAGAGATTGTTCTTGAAAGAATACATACGTGAGGGTGTGCTTTGGGGAGTAGCATCTCAACTCCAAAAAGCTGAACGCGAGGAAGGGGAGTCAGTGAGAGACTTTATAAGTCGATTGAAGCATCTAAATTCTCGCTGCACTCCCGATGAGCGCTTCAATAATAACCAACTGGTCGATAGATTCATCCGAGGATTGCGCCACGAGGACATATACAATGGCCTAGTATTAGAGGTCTTACAACATGGGAAGCAGTCACTGCCAATGCCAATGCAATCCAGTTAGAAGACAACTTGATGATTGCAGGTAAAAAGGTGTCTTCAGAAACAAAATCCGTTAGTTCACAAGTATCTGGGCACGAGCCAATGACGGTAAAACCTATTGCCAAGGAGCCCAAGATATCCGAAATGTCTATGACCGACCTTACTAAGGCTCTCCAAGAATACTTTAGGGGTAATCGAGCCCCTCAAAATAGCCATATGTATCCAAGAAGAGAGCAACAATGGTGTTTGGTTTGCTTAGGACCACATAGCACGAGTGAATGTCCCACATTCAGAGTCAAATTCAATGGGAATTGCAATGCATGTGGTAAGTATGGCCATCAATCTAAGGATTTCCTAGAACTTAAGCGAATGTTGGCAAATCAGGCACCACTAGCCTGGTCAAACACACCTCAAGTACCCGCGTGTTAAAACCCTAAGATCTCTCTAGATAATTGTTATGCATAAACATGCATAAATCAGGCATAAACTCAACCACCCAACCACCCCCGAGCCCAAGGGATGCACACATGAATAATGAATGAAATACATCATACCTCTACCTTGATGTCCCATACCATCAAGAGGTATAACACAATCCAATAGCATGTAGCTATAGTGTGAAATGGTAGGTGAGTAGATATGGACCTCTACACAAGAGACCATAGCATAAGCCTCCAAGCCCTCAAGTTTCCAAGCTCCCTTGAGTGTGCCCCATGCCCCTATTATATAGGAGGGCCCTCAAGTGACTCTTGACTTTCCATTCCTCATGTGTGACCCTTGGATGCCTGACCCTAACCTTAACCCTTAAGGTTAGTCCTAACCCATGCTCCACTAGAGCTTGTTCCCATGCTCCCATGCTCACAAGCCTAATGTGGGTTAGCCTCCTAGTATATGCACACATAATGTGTATATAACATAGCACACATAATGTACATATAACATACTTCCCCTCTCTCAAAACATTGCACTCTTGCAATGAAAAGAAGAAGAACTGCGTTGAACAATCTCAACCGACTCCCAAGTCAAATTCTTAATTTCCCTATCTTTCCACCTTATTTTAACCTCAGGGATTAGTCAACTACAAAGTTTCCTTTCCCTGAATTCAAGTACCTTATCAGGTTCATGTGGAACATAGGATAATTCATCGACTTCAACGAGTTCTTGAGGAGTAACTGTGTCATCCTCACCTCCCAGTTTCCCTTTCAATCTATCGATATGAAAGACTGGATGAACTCTAACAATTGGAGGTAGTTTTAGTTCATACGCAACCGTGCCAATCCGATATATAACTCGAAATGGACCACAATATCTAGGAGATAAATTCGAGCATTTTCCCATTGAAAAAGTCTGAGAACCTTTAAGAACATTAAAATAAATCAACGCTCCTGGTTCAAAAAAGACCGAGATAAGCGTCCCCTATCAGCATACAACCGTGCCCTATCATGAGCACTCCTGATAGAATCCCGAGCTTCGGTCAGAATTTCCTACATATCTCGCAAGAAATCCCTCGATGCATCAAGCTCGATGTCCTTAAGAGACTGACATCAATAGGTGCCCTGAGTTGATACCCATACATAAGTATGCACGGACTAAAATAATAGCCGTAAATTTAAAACTGTTATAGGCAAATTCCATCATTGAAAGATATTTTCCAATATGATGATTTTCTAGAGACATATGCACAAAGCATATACACTATAATCTGATTCATACACTCTGTTTGCCCATCAGACTACTGCGGATGATCAGAACAATTCACATTCAAAGTAACTTCCTCGTTGTAAACCTTTCAGAATAAAGTAGGAAAACATGGCATTATAACAGCAGAAACCAGGGATTCATCGGTGCCCCGACATACCCACATCTGCATATGGAATAATCGACGTCTCGAGTTACCCATATCAACATAGAGTCATCAACGTCTCGATGAGTCACATATGTCCATCCGTAAACCTATCAGGTTGATTGTGTAAATCACCTAAAGTACGGAACTAAAGAAAGAAATGCCAACAAAGGAAGAATCCAAATTTCATTATCCGAACACAACAAGATAAACTTGTTTGAACTCTAGAAAGAGATTTCCACAAGTGAAAATGCCGATGAGATTGCCCTCATCATAACATGTAGGCTATAGATAAAAGAAGTTTATCTAGAGAATGCCCACACTATAACTTCTAGTGAATTTAGAAAATAAGATTGTCTATGAATGTTGAGGTCAACATGCTAAGTGATGTAAGCAAAGCAACAATCTTGAGTCCAAATTATCCCATAAGATAATATATGTGAGGGATCCCTAGCGTCCCATACCACCATGATACCACCCATACATACCTTAACAATTTGAAACTCCCTAGTGTGCCGTCTAGGAAAATATGAATAAATTCCCGTGTAAAAGGAATAAGATGGCCTTATCCAGACTTTCACATACTAAACCTGTCTCTATATACTTGAGAGACTACATCAAGGAATAACTCCTTCTGAGTACATCATTAGAAAAGAAATTGTATTATTGGCGCCTTTCTAATGATAACTACCCAAAACACAATAAAGTTAGGGTAGAAAAATAACTCACCTAGATACATAAGCAACTAGGTATGCGAGTTGGAATATGTACAAGAGTACAAGGAACATAGTCCAAAATTATGTGCAAAAAACGAAGGCAAATGCTACCTTCAAAGCACATGTAATTATTTAAAAGATCAAAAGATCCTTATAAAACCATGGATAAAAGCATAGAAGCTCCTTCAATCCATAAAGATCATAGTTGATCATAAGAATCAATGCATACCATCTAATGGACATAAATCATGCCAAAAGAAGCATTAAAATTGGTGGCCAACTCATCAATTTGGAGCATATGAACGTTATGTTGTTCAAATAAAACTCCAAAGTAAGAAAGTGAAACACGTGTGTGTAGCACTCAATAAGAAAAACCCCTAGACACAAGTGATCTAGGCAAAACCTGATGAGTCCTTGTAAAACTTGGAAAACATCCAATAGAAATCCACCAAAACAAACCGATCAACTAATCCATGATAGACTTTGTCTTAGGCTTAAGAAATTAAGCACAATCCACACTTTAATAAGTGCAAAATAAATTATCATGGAAAAGTGTCAAAGGTGAAACACACTTTGAACAAAAATTATAGCCAAATTAAGGAACATGTCCAAAAAGAATGGCTAAACAATGGTCAAAAATCATGAATACATCGTTTAGAATTAATCCAAACATAAATATCCATTAATACGAGGTATAATCGTATTAATAATATGCGAATAACACGCATCTATCTAATGTCAGCACGAGAAAACGTACTTCAACATTAAATAACCCTCGAAAATATTAAATTCTCGAGAAAAAAAATTATCATGATTTTTTTCTAATTTTCCCAAATTTATAGGACCTCAAAATATAATAATTTTGAATTCCACCAAACCTATCTCATGGCATTCCAAACCTATATTTTTCCAGAAAATTTTTAGCAATTTAATTTGCCAAAATACCATTGATATTTTAAAAATACCAATTTTTAGGATTTCTAAAAATAATTTCTAGAAATTTCCTAATTTTCCCTGAGAATCCCATCGTTCACGAAATTTCCAATTTCACCCGACAATTCTCAAATCCAATGAAAATTTTCAATTTTAATGGATTTTTCTAATTTTCTGGGTCAAAAAATATATTTTTAAAGGAATTTGAATGGTCACGGGCGCCCGAATGGACACACCACATGCCAAACACCAACCCCACATTTTTCCAAAATTTAAAATAACCTTTGTCTAATTTTCCACTAATTTTCAGGAATTTTTTGAAATTTTTAATCAACCCCGAACGCATTTAGAATACGAACGGTCAAAAAATTTCGGAATTCCAACGGTTTTCCCGGAATACGGAAAGCCAAAAGTTTTGGGAAAATGAAAAGACAAAAAAAATTCGGAATGTGAAAGGTCAAAGGTTTCCGGAATACGGAAGGTCAAAAGTTTTTCCGGAATTCGGAAAGCCAAAAGGTTTTGGGAAAACGGAAAGCCAAAGGTTTTCCGGAAGTTGAAAAGCCAATATTTTTCAATAAGAAATTTTCAAGATTTTTTCTGAGATTTTTTACTCAAATCCAGTAATTTTCAGAAACTTCCAGGCTTTTTCCCAAGCTTTTTCCTTGAAATAAATTCAAAAGCCCTTTTTTTTAAATAAAAAAAACTCATTTTTTTTTAAAAAAAATGAATATATGTTTTATTAAGGCTTTTAGCCTTTTGATTTTTTTAGGGGGGGGGCGATTTTTCGCCGGCGGCTGCTGCGCAGCCCCCCCCCCCTCCCGTCGCCTGCGCATGGACCAGAGAGAGAGAGATAAGATTCTCTCTTCTCCCCTCTCCCCTCCCTTTCCTCTCAACTTTCATTTTCATTCTCTTTCTCCAATCTCCTCTCTCTGCTAAACAGAGATTAATTTAATCCATTGATTAATTTTTTAATTAATCATATCTTAATCATAATTATCATTAATTATGATTAATGTTTAAAAAAAATCATTTTAAAGAGATTTTCTCACGGAAAAAATGAGAAAAAATCAGATTTGAGAAACGGAGAGGACCCCACGCACACGGGAGAGCATCTCATGCATCAACACGCTGTCCCCTACTGAATTTCAGTAGAAATTGACAGAATTTGATCGCATTCCCGCGGAAAAAACCCGCAAAAAATGTATAAAAATACATTTTTAATCAAAAAAATGCTCAAAAAATTCCTAAAAAATTAGGAAAAAATTTCTAAAAATTCTAGAAATTCAGGGAATCCATCCTCTCAAAAATATCCACCATAAACTTTATGGTATTTTTGAAAAAAAAATCCATTAATGCTCGATTTTAACCATAAAAAATAGGAAAAAATAGCATTAACTCACGGTATTCCCCCGCAACGTCGATTCGTCCATTGAATTGAAGTACCACACGTTCCAATCACCATAACGATGATCCATGTGCATTTCATCAACACAAATCAACAAAAGATAACATTTTATTAGTAAATATTAAAATTTACTAAAAAAAATCAACAATTAAATAGAGATTGCTCTGATACCACTGTTAAAACCCTAAGATCTCTCTAGATAATTGTTATGCATAAACATGCATAAATCAGGCATAAACTCAACCACCCAACCACCCCCGAGCCCAAGGGATGCACACATGAATAATGAATGAAATACATCATACCTCTACCTTGATGTCCCATACCATCAAGAGGTATAACACAATCCAATAGCATGTAGCTATAGTGTGAAATGGTAGGTGAGTAGATATGGACCTCTACACAAGAGACCATAGCATAAGCCTCCAAGCCCTCAAGTTTCCAAGCTCCCTTGAGTGTGCCCCATGCCCCTATTATATAGGAGGGCCCTCAAGTGACTCTTGACTTTCCATTCCTCATGTGTGACCCTTGGATGCCTGACCCTAACCTTAACCCTTAAGGTTAGTCCTAACCCATGCTCCCATGCTCACAAGCCTAACGTGGGTTAGCCTCCTAGTATATGCACACATAATGTGTATATAACATAGCACACATAATGTACATATAACACCGCGCTAATGCCTGCACAATCTGTCGAGCAACCGTCATAGCACATAGTTCCAAGGAATCCGAATGTAGTCCAATCTGTGCCGTTACCACCGCCAGTGCTAGGACCACAACCTCCACATCCAAGGATTACCCTTGTAAACCAGATGGGTTGTGAGTCACATAGTGCGTGTGGGGATTATGAAGAGGAGATAGACCCCACTGTTCCATATGGGATTGATACGTTTGAACTGATTCCCCAGTACTACATGGAGGATCATTTCGGGCAAGTCAAGCTTGTATATCAAGCGGCTGCTCTTGCCACAAGAGGGCAAAACCTTAATACTTTGGCAAGGAGACCACCTCTTCAATGCTACGATTGTGGTGGACCGCATCGTGTAGCGGAGTGCCCTAATAGGCTACAGAAGATCGCTACTCAAATGCAACCAAATCAAGGGAGCACATTAGGAATGCTAGTACTTACATGTAATCAATGTGGCATAGATCATTTGATCGCTCAATGTCCACATAATCCTAGTGCACCCAAGATTACGCCATTGAATTTGGTTGAGGTCACCAACCAGGCACGAGGAACCACACCCGTTGTACCTGCGAATGTAGTTACACGGTCAATGCTTCAAAATCAAAACTACATTCTTGAAGAGAGGGATACTGCATCAATTGCTCGAGCAAAGAAAAAGAAAACGCGACGGAAGAGATCGCTTAATGCCACGAGCTCCAAGCCTAGTTCAAAGACTAACATAGGAACAGGAGACGACCCCGTGTATATGAATGATCTTGAAGATGATTCTAATTCAATAGAAACCATGGGGACCAAAGCCACTACCTTAAGGGAGGACCCCACTCGGGAGCTCAACGAGGGAGAATCAAGCGAGTACATAAATAAGGGGAAACAGAAGGAAACTTCCTCGGCCCCACAACCAAGTCAGCTAATGCCCTCTCGGCCACCCGAACTGACTGAGACTCCTAAAGACAAGCCACGTGGGCCAAAAACCCTCAAGAAAAAGATTGGAACCTACCCAAACCTAGTTGAGGAAATTGAACAAGTGCAACACTTAAGGGGTTTGGTGGAAGAAACACAAAGAGAACTGGAGCCAGCAGACCCTAGAAGAATCAAAATTCCAGACACAGTGTTTCCTACACAAGTTCAGCCTCACAGGAGCCATAAACCGTTAGCTATACCTAGTATCATTCGGGAAGAAAGTGAGGATAGGACATCCGGAAGTGGGCAACCACCCTTCTTGCTGGAAAGAATATTTAGTGAGGGAATGCCTGACCCCATCGAAGAGGAAGTGATTCCATCTTCACCAGTCCCTAGTCAAGGGGCGATGTCTCAAAAAGTACCGTTGAATGTGTCCAAGCTAATGGATTTCATGTCCTCTGAAATCAGAACCACGATCATATCCAAGTTATACGGAGATCCTGAGCTATTCTTAGCTCTTCGGGCATTTCTCAATGGAGAACTAAAGGCGGGGTTACCACAATTTGCAAATATGGATAGACCCGACACGCTTCAAGATGAGGAGGAATATTGGGATCTACAACCCAACCTAGATGAAAACTCGGTCATGGAAATACCTGTTTAACAAGTTGGGACAATACTTTGAAGGTGACGAATCTAATGCCACCCTCCCCATTATTACCAAGGGATTAACTCTAAAGGGAATCCTTGATGGTGGTGCTGGAGTGAGCATTGTGACTAAAAACTGTTGGGAATCTATGGGAAGACCTCACCTCGAAGTCACAAACATAGTGGTTAAGATGGCAAACGGAACTATTGCTAAACCTATTGGAATGTTAAGGGACCTTAATCAAGGTCTTGGGATGCAAGGTAAAACATACCTTCATTGTAATGGATTTCTCCAAGCATCCTATGTCATATCAAATGATCTTAGGACGTCCTTTCATGAGGGAAGCACAAATGGTGCATGACTGGTCGAAAAACCATGTCTACCTACAATTCCAAGACTCTGTCATTTGAGTTGATCTTGAGAATGGTCGTGCACATCCTTTAGGAAGCAAGGTTATCATTGATGATAATCAATCGGATACTACTATTCACTCCGCCCCATTAAGGTATTGCTATACATGCAAAAAAAAGACTGATGATGGGAAAGATTCTCCTTATATGGATGTTCTACCGGGTATGACTGAGTCGGATAACATGGATTGGGTACACCTAGCGGCAACCATAGACACATGGGGAAATAGAGGCACAAGTTGGGTAACACCTGAGGGGCAAGATATGCCACCGTTAGTGCCAATAAACATGATAGGTGTTATGCACTTGACTCCTGATGGCGAGAAAGCAGCAAACTCCACTGACACTGAAAGTGGCGAAGACTCTGACCAATGCAACTCTGAGTATGAATATCAAGAAGAAACTGACTCTGAGCCTGATGGGGGGGATGAATCAAATATTCACCCAAATGTGGAAGCAAGGTGCTCAAGGCCTAGGACAGTGACCTCCTACAGTTCATCCGAAAGTGAGGGGGACACAAGTGAAGATCGACCAAGTGAGTTCAAATCTGACAAAAACAAAAATCAAAAACTTGGTAAGAAGAAAACGAGACATAAGCGACAACGCTATCGAGCTAATGTACGAACTGCAATAAACAAGGAGAGATCCACTGCAGAATGGCTTAGTTATGTAGGAGCTATTGTGACGCTCATCGGAAGTTAGCGGATAATTGGGGACAATACCTCCAAAGTGTCATGTGGTGTATTCTGCAACCTCATGACGTCGCCCAATTAGAAATCGAAGAGAAGCCGAAACTAAGTCATACTGCAAGAAGGCGGCAAAACCAAGAATTAGCTCAGCAACAAAAGGAGGCGGAATTGAAAGAAAAAAGCCTGGCACAACAAGAACCAGTAGACTTACACCCCGCACCGGAGCATTTCAAATCATTCACCACAGGGGAACGTAAAGTGGTCTACACAAAAGTCCAACGAACGCCTACCAATGGGAGTAGCGTTGTCTACGATGGCCCTGCGGTAGTTAAGGAGATAGACTTAGCAGATCCGGGTGAGGAGTCTAAACCAGTTTTTATTGCTCAAGACCTCACTAAGACGGAGGAAGATGCACTTAAGAAGCTTCTTAAAGAATTCAAGGACATATTTGCTTGGACATATCATGATATGAAGGGTGTTCCACCCTCTGTGGTGCAACACACGATTCTAATGGTTAGCACTGCTAAACCAGTCTAGCAACGTCCCTGCCCAATGAATCCTAAGTATGCAAAGATTGTACAGGAGGAAATTGAAAAGCTTATAAAATGTGGATTCATATACCTAATTGAGCACTCAGAATGGGTTTCTCCGATAGTCATCGTACCAAAGAAGAATGGGAAACTCAGAGTGTGCGTTGATCTCAAAAAGGTTAATGCAGCCACCAGAAGGGATCATTACCCCTTGCCATATTCTGAACATGTGCTTGAAAGAGCAGACAAGGAGGCATATAGCTTTTTAGATGGGTACTCGGGTTACAATCAGATCACAATTGCAATCGAGGACCAAGCTAAAACAGCATTTATCACGGAGTTTGGAGTGTTTGCCTTTCGCGTCATAGCTTTTGGCTTGACCAATGTACCTACAACATTCCAACGATTGATAAACACGGCCTTTAAGGAATATCTAAGGGACTTTTGTGAAGCTTTCTTAGATGATCTTTGTGTTCATTCCTCTTGGGACGAGCACTTGATGTGTTTACGAAAAATATTTGAAAGGTGTAGATTATATCGCATCTCATTGAATCCTTTCAAATGCCAATTCTGGGTTAAACACGGAGTTATCTTAGGGCATATAGTGTCCAAAAATGGGATTTCCACTGACGAGAGTAAAATCAAGGTCATTCTGGAATTGCCCCCACCTACCAAACTATAAGGGAGTCCAACGCTTTATGGGCCATGTTGGTTATTATCGAAGGTTTATTCTATTCTTCGCGGAGATAGCTCGACCGTTGTATAAGCTTCTCATCGAGTTTATTTGGACTGAAGATTGTGACCGTGCATATGAGTTATTAAAGAAGGCCTTGGCGAGCGCTCCAATCTTGCGAATGCCTAATTGGGATTTAATCTTCCATGTGCATATTGATGCATCAAACTTTGCTATTGGGTGTGTGCTAACTCAACTCGGAGAACACAAATTGCCAGTTGAACGATGCTGAGATGAACTACACCACTACAGAGTGAGAAGGGTTGGCAATGATATATGCAGTATAAGGAAATTTCGTTATTACCTCCTTGCCACCAAGTTTGTTTTCTATGTGGATCATCAAGCATTGTTGTATCTGGTAAACAAACCATGCTCCACAGGAAGAATCACACGATGGCTATTGATTCTTCTTGAGTTTGATTTCATTGTTGTTGTGAGACCTGGCAAAAAACATGTTATGGCTGATCATTTATCTCGCATACCTAATGGTGAGGCTCCTACGGGGGTTGATGATGACTTACGTGACACTTCCCTGTTCATGGTGAGACAATGCCTGAATGGAGTGAGAAGATTGTTAACTTTTTGGTTAATGGCTTTCCACCCAAGGAGCTTCGTAAAGATCTAGCTCGAAAGCTAATCAAAGAATGCGAACCCTATTGCCTGATAGCCAGGACTCTTTATAAAAGAGGAAAGGATGATGTTCTTAGGCACTGTGCCCGAGAGGATGAGTATCTATACATTTTGCAAGAGACACATATGGGCGTAGCCGGTGGTCACTTCTTAGGAGACTTAACTACGCGAAAGATCTTACAATAATCGGGGTATTGGTGGCCCACTATGTTCCAAGAAGCATCACTCTTTGTGAAGGGTTGCGATGAATGCCAACGATACAAGAAACCCCAGCGGAAAGATCAGATACCCCTACATCTGATCAAAGTAAACCAACCATTTGAAAAGTGGGGTTTAGTCTTTGTAGGTCCAATTAGCCCAGCGGCCCGAAACACACAATCTCGCTATATTATTGTGGCCATTGACTATATGACCAAATGGGTTGAAGTGAAAGCGACACGTAAAGCAGATGCGAGGACAACAGCCAAGTTCCTCTTTGAAAATATAATCACACGCTTCGGTTGTCCTTTTGAACTTGTGAGCAGCAATGGTACGCATTTTATAAATGAAGTGATTAAAGAGCTCACAACAAATTTCATGATATCCCATCATAAATCTACCCCTTATTATCCGCAAGCGAATGGCCAAGCCGAGAGTACAAACAAGACATTAATCTCTATTCTGACAAAGACTGTTGAATCTCATCGCACGGATTGGGATCTAAAGCTTACGACAGCTTTATGGGCCTATCGTACTGCGTACAAAGTGGCTATTAATTGCACACCATTCAAAATGGTATATGGCCAAGAAGCAGTCATGCCATGGAAATTTGTCATTCCTAGTCTTCGTGTTGCTACTCAAGAGGGTTGGGATGGTAATTCCTTAACAGAGCGTCTATATATCCTTGAGCGGCTAAACGAAGAAAGACAATTGGCTATGTACAATGCCTTGTGGAGAAGGATAGAAGGAAAAAATGGTTTGATCGCCACCTAAAGGACAAGGACATCAAGGTTGGGGATAAAGTCCTGATGTATGGAGTGCGTAACGAAAAGAAGAAGCTCAAATATGCTGGTAAGGGACTGTATAGAGTATGTGAAATTACCCCGCAAGGTACCATCCGAGTGGAGACTCTCGACGGAGTTGAAACCATTGGATTCCTTAATGGGAGTAAATTCAAAAGATACTATGACCCCTGAGCCAAGAGGAGTTACATGCAATCCATTAGAAGAAGGCACCTAAAGAACAAGCTGAGCTTAAGAAGATACAAGCGAGAGTTGAAGCCAAAGAACGTCAACAGTGTGCTAAGCGCCAACGAGAAGCCAACTTGGGAATTACGCAAGTATTTTTCGAGGAGGCAGAGGAGGATTCACTGGAATCTGACCCACCTCTAAGATACCCAATTGAGTTACAGAGTCCTTATGGGGAAGTGCTGTATAATGCATTATTGGATACAGGTGCTCAACACAATTTGCTATCATATGGCGTGTGGTGTCAACTTGGAAAACCACCTTTATCCAAGAGTGCTATCCAAGTTCAAGGAATCAACAAGAAGAAAACCCCTGTCTCAGGAATTCTGCACACTCCGGTTGCCTATGACAAGGGGACTGTAATTCAAAACTTTTTGGTTATGCCTGCTGGTACCATGGAGGGAACCGTAAACTTAGGGCGCAAATGGATGATAGCCACCAAGTGTAATATTGATTGGGCAACTAGGCGAGTTACAACACAAGAACCCGCCCTCGGTGTCTGCTGACCGCTCAAAATCCCGCTCTTAAGCCATCGGATCTGGACAAAATGTTGGATAACGAAAAATCACAAAGTCCAGTGGCAAAACCATCTTTGATTGTTTGCCACCCCTCTAACGCTTCAACGCCAAGAGTGGAAACAGGCTATGTGGTCTCCAAAGCTCCGTATACTATGCTAAAAAGTACATACAAATGGGTCCCAAAAGCTTCGTTAAGAGCTACTTTCCCTGCTCAATCTCGTTCAGACAAGAAGCCTCGTAGAAGGAAAGCAGCTACCCACCCGAGAAAGGGCAATGTAACATCACGATGAATCCCTAAAAAATTATTAGTAGCCCAAGGGTACTTACTACGAGGGCAAATGTTGCCATCCCAAACGACAATTCAAGACCATGGTAAGGGAAAGGTAATAGAGTGCTCCGCACCACTTCTTCCAGAGTTAGTTTGGATTCCCAAACGATATCGATCAATACCACCTAGCTCAGGAAGGGGGGAGCCACATGAAGCTTCTAGCTCCTCATGACAGGCACACGTTGATATAGAAGTTTCTTCATGCTCTACACCTACTCTTGTCGACACCCAACAAGAGACCAATGAGTCTATGTCTCCCTTTGTAAAAGTATCGTCGAAAACCATTTCCTCCATTCGTCAATGGGAGCGTACACTACCATCTCTGCAATTGGATGTGGCCACAAGCGTCATAAAAAGCTATCTGGCCACATCACAACCTATGACCCGTTGGACAAATTGGTTCCAAGAGGCTGCAACATCATTGCAAAAAATATGATCTACCCAAGGAAAGGGGGAGCATGTACTCACGCTCGACATTCTAATGCTTCCTCCCTAACCTTCTCCCCTGACCATGTAATTGCCAAATTCAAGGGGATGTATATATATAGCTTCATACACAGAAAAGAAAAGAAAAGAAAAGCAAAAAATAGTAAAAAGAGCAAGAGCACATTAAGAGCAAAAATATCCGTATATACAATCAAGAACTAGATTGACCTGTCATAAACCTACTGATGCTATATCTGTGTTTGCAGATATGGCAGATGCACGATCATCATACACTTCATCCACTCCCACCTTTGCTGAGAGGTATCATCTGTACCTTTCTCAGATATTTCACATATGCTATCCTGTAATTGAAACTGAATGGGATCATATAGATGTACTAGCCAGAGAGAAAAATGTTGAGGAATTAGAATGGCTAATTCGCCTATTGACCATGACTGACCCCTACTCCGTAGAGGACATATCCCCGATAGCCCAATGCTTTCCTTTTCCACAAGATGACTATCCTCGCATGGTTACATTCTTGATGAGTTTATGTGGATGGGAAAATGAAAAGGAAATATTTGACAATGATGAATGGACGGATGAAACTCATGGCACTACTGAGGTTGACTTTATTTATTTGGATGATGCGGATAGAGGATTAGCCTTAGGGCTAGAGCCAGGACTCTACAACATCCTCTTACCGTATCCTCAGTAGTAGTGTGGTGACTGGTAGGTAGGTTAGTATTTTCAAGTTTTTTCTAGTTTGGATTCCTTAAACGAGTCTTTAATTTTTCACACTGATGTGCCTCTCGAGGTATAGTGCTTGTTAGTTGGTTGTATAGGTGGAAAAGTTTGAGGTGGGTTCGCTTTCAAGTCCTGAGATAGCCGCAACGCTCATACATAAATATCTCATCAAATTACGGGCATTTTTCTCATCGAATCAAGGAGATCTCCAAAATACAGGTGTAATTCTTCCATGCCCACTCTCTTTTATTTTTACTGTTCAATTAATTGCATGAACTGAAGGCATGACCACATGGAACTTGTCATCACAGACTACTTAGTTTTTGAAGTTGCCTGACATGCTAGTGTGAATCATTAATGAGTTTAATCTTATTGGATATATTCTTGAGAATGCATGCAGTCTTTAGTTAACCTTGGAATACGATTGTCTTAAGTCTAGGGTTAAAACCATCGTAATGTTTAAACAACTTGGCTGTGTGTGTGTTGACCTCTAGGACATAGCTTTTACCCCTTTGTCGAAAGGATGCAAGACAAATTATAGTTCAGGAGCGAAGATCAAAAGAAATAAATTTAATTTAGAAAAAAAAAAGCCTACAATAAATGGCAATACAAGTCTATTATGTGCTCTAATGTTGGTCTATCGCCTTATTGATACTTGGTAGGCGAGGAGTATTCTTCTACTCTAGACCGATGCCTTGGTTGGTAGGGGGTAGCCTTGCCTAAGGTGAACTAATAGATTCCTGGATAATGCCTTGTGTTAAACATGGTACCAGGATCGATGTTAGTTTTGCCTTAGGGAGGTCGCCATTGTGTGTAAAAATTGTCACGTGCATAAAGAAATAAAGGCAAAAGGCTCCTGTAACTCTGATGTTTCTTGTGTCCCTAGGCTCGTGGTATTAACTTGTTCTTAGAGTAGACACATTGTGGTCATCTGTTTATTTATTAAGCTTGGTTATTTTCCTTGACTTAGGCTACTTATAAACCTTGATTAACCTTTGACACCTTGCTAACTCTTGACTTACTTTCAAGAATTTTAAACTCCTGTTAATTTGCTACACTAGTTCAGTCATGTGACCCCTTAAACTAAGTCTCATAGCAACATCCATTGTGGTCTAACATGCTTGAATTTATTACACTTTATATCTTTTGAATTCCATTATACTTTCACTCTACTTTCCTATTTTGCAGACGGTCTACCACAACAAACCCTATCGAGCTTACCATAGCTTCCGAGGACGGAATCTACATCAGGAAAGGGGGCATGTTAACCTATGACGGACATTGAGACATATTATGTTTTACGTCATGTAATTAATTTAAGTATTTGGATAGAAAAATAACTCATCTTATTAAAATAAGTTCCCTTGAAACAGAAATTCAAAAAGAACTTTCCAATGTGCAATTAGAATTAATTCAAAATGGATATGAAGGACCTTAGCCTAAGGGTCTAGATTTTTTAAAAATTTTGGATTATGGTCCAATTAAGGTTCCTATGGACCAATAGCATCAATCCATGTGTAGGGAGGAGATAAATCCAATTTTGTAAAAGAAGATACCCAAAAACGAGTAAATGCTCACATAAGATGAAGAGTTGAAAATGTACAAGGTTTATTAGTAAAAAACTATAAGCAATATTAAAAATATGAGATATTTTGAGTATAATCATTCCATTTTGACACATATGTAAGGAAAGGGAGTCCATTAAAGGAGGTGCATATTTCACATGCTTGAATGAGTTTTAAATTCAAAGATAATGTGATATTTTTATCTCTCCTCTCTCTTGAACCAAACCGAATCAAAAGGGAACCAAACCGAATCAAAAAGGAACCAAACTAGATCCAAATCTAGTCCAAATTCAACCAAACTGATTTGAAAAATTCTAGAGTTAGTTTGTTTGGGTAGGAGCTCAATTTTTCCTATAAATAGAGGCCTCCCCCTTGTTGAAAATCAACAATGTCTAATGCATTGTTACTCTACTCCACCCAAGCCAAGAACTATGAATTTGTTAATAATTCATTAGTTTTTGACATTTCTCTCTTCCAAAGATTGGTGGCCACTCTTGTCCAAACAAGAGTTGAATCCTCAAACCATCAAGCCAAAGGAAAGCTATCAAAGTCATTAGTAAGTTGGTGATTCTTCTTTCTTTCAATTATTTTATGGATTTTTTAAAATGGTTTTTATGCTTTATGTCTTCTCTATAATGTTAGGCCTCATTACAAAAGGCATTCCCCTCTCTTCTCTAACAAAACCAACCATTCTCTATCCTAGGTGAATGGTTAAGTGATTAATGTCAAATTTTTATAATGCTTATCTCAATTAAGTGGGAAAAAAAATATTTACTTTAGGATAATTTCAATATTGATGTACTTTTAATTAGTTTTAAAGACGTAAAAAATTAAAAAATGGTTAGCCATACAAAGGAGGTTATGGCAAAATTTTTAGAATTTAGTAAAAGAAAATTTATCTTTTATTTTATTATAAAAGTGTTACTTTTAGCATAATTGAATTTCATGCATAGAGGTATGCATAAAAGATGACTATTTTATTATAAAAGAGTTACTTTTAACATAATTGAATTTCATGCATAGAGGTATGCATAAAAGATGAATATTTTATTATAAAAGAGTTACTTTTAGCACAATTGAATTTCATGCATAGAAGTATGCATAAGAGATGAATATTTTATTATAAAAGTGTTACTTTTAGCATAATTGAATTTCATGCATAGAGGTATGCATAAAAGATGAATATTTTAGTATATAAAAGTGTTACTTTTAGCATAATTGAATTTCATGCATAGAGGTATGCATAAAAGATGAATATTTTATTATAAAAGTGTTACTTTTAGCATAATTGAATTTCATGCATAGAGGTATGCATAAAAGATGAATATTTTATTATAAAAGAGTTACTTTTAGCACAATTGAATTTCATGCATAGAAGTATGCATAAGAGATGAATATTTTATTATAAAAGTGTTACTTTTAGCATAATTGAATTTCATGCATAGAGATATGCATAAAAGATGAATATTTTATTATTATAAAAGAGTTACTTTTAGCATAATTGAATTTCATGCATAGAGGTATGCATAAGAGATGAATATTTTATTATAAAAGTGTTACTTTTAGCATAATTGAATTTCATGCATAGAGGTATGCATAAGAGATGAATATTTTATTATAAAAGTGTTACTTTTAGCATAATTGAATTTCATGCATAGAGGTATGCATAAGAGATGAATATTTTATTATAAAAGTGTTACTTTTAGCATAATTGAATTTCATGCATAGAGGTATGCATAAGAGATGAATATTTTATTATAAAAGTGTTACTTTTAGCATAATTGAATTTCATGCATAGACGTATGCATAAGAGATGATTATTTTATTATAAAAGTGTTACTTTTAGCATAATTGAATTTCATGCATAGAGGTATGCATAAAATATATGGCAAGTGATAAGATGTGATAAGATGCATATGAGATGAGTTAGGATGTGATAAGATGAGTTAAGAAGTGATAGGATGTGTATGGGATGAGGTAAGAAGTGTATGTGATGGGATAAGATGTATATGGGTTGTGATAGGGTGAGAATATGGATGTGAATGTGGATGGGTATGTATGGATGTATGCATGTAGATGTAGATGTATAGATGTGGATGTGAATGTGGAGGTGGATGTATGCATGTAGATGTAGATATATGGATGTGAATGTGAATGTGGATGTGGATGTATGCATGGAGATGTGGATGTATGCATGTAGATGTAGATGTATGGATGTGAATGTGAATGTGGATGTGGAGGTATGCATGGAGATGTGGATGTATGGATGTGAATGTGAATGTGGATGTGGATGTATGCATGGAGGTGTGGATGTATGCATGTAGATGAAGATGTATAGATGTGGATGTGAATGTGGAGGTGGATGTATGCATGTAGATGTAGATGTATAGATGTGGATGTGAATGTGGAGGTGGATGTATGCATGGAGATGTGGATGTATGCATGTAGATGTAGATGTATGGATGTGAATGTGAATGTGGATGTGGATGTTTGCATGGAGTTGTGGATGTATGCATGTAGATGAAGATGTATAGATGTGGATGTGAATGTGGAGGTGGATGTATGCATGTAGATGTAGATGTATAGATGTGGATGCGAATATGGAGGTGGATGTATGCATGTAGATGTAGATGTATGGATGTGAATATGAATGTGGATGTGGATGTATGCATGGAGATGTGGATGTATGCATGTAGATATAGATGTATGAATGTGGATGTGAATGTATGCATGTAGATGTGAATGTACGTATATAGATGTGGATGTATGGATGTGAATGTGCATGTAGATGTGGATGTATGGATGAGGATGCATGAATGTGCATGTAGATGTGGATGTGAAAACAGATGCATGGATGTAGATGTGGATGTATGGATGTGAATGTGGATGTGGATGTGGATATATGTATGGATGTGAATATATGATATGTGATGTGAAGGAATCTGAAGTGATGAGATGGAAAATGATGTGATGGGATGAGTACACATATAAATGGAATGTGGAATAAGTAATGTGGATTGATGAGGGATAATGTGGAAAAATGAGAGTTAATATAGAAACTGTATTTGTAAACTGTTTGTAAATGCTGTTTGTAAATGGCTGTTTTTTGTCAAGAATGTTGAGGAAGCATTTTGACCGTCTTGTGATTAAGGTCGTGGAGACCTAACTGATAAAGTTGCAACTGCTGACGGAGAGTCAATGGAGGACATCTCGCGTAGCAAAGTCGACCGAGGTCTTGACCAACCTCGGTTCGATTAAAATGGTGAGCTTCCGGTACGGTGGATGAGGGACCAAGGAAGCGGCCTATGAGTGAAGCGCTAGGTCACCTGCGAAGGATCCTAGAGGGTGCTGACCATACGGTGCTCGGGCTCTGGGTCGCCTAGGATACCCACGCGTGCGTCGAGGAAGATATTGGAACAAGGAGTAAGAGTTGTTTTGTGAAACCGGGCATGGATCTGGTTGATTGACCTTGCTGGTCTTCAATGGATGAGTCCATGGCTCTTTATATGGATCTGTTGGTTGATCTTGCTGATCTTCAACGAGAGTCCATATTGATTTTTATAAGTGATTATATTGCCGAGTATTATGGGCTAGGAACTATTGAAACGGCCCCTAAGTGGACAGGTGGTGAGCGTTCTAGTTGCCAATGATGCCATAGATACTCTGATGAAGGAATGATGTGAAATTAAGGATCAACCGGATAATTTGGAAGATTGTGATCAGTGGTACTATGGTTTCATTAAAGGATTGTTTTAAAACTGGTTGAATCTGTGAAAAGGTAATTTCATATTGGGTGTGTAAGTGGTGTGGCTAATTTTATGTTTGCATGAACTTCCGGCTAGGGGGCCTTGGAACTCTTTTCCTTGGTACCCGGGACAAAACCTAACCAAATTCCAAATTGGATCCCACCAGTACAGTGGTTGGGCGGTTGGCTAACCCATGGGATTGGATGGGTTTAGGCTGGACTGATGTATCTGTAAATCGAGACTCAATTTCTGTTATTACGATAGATAAAGTAAATCCCGGATAGTAATTGTTCTATGGATAGGAATCAACGGCTGTGCCTCCTTGATGGGAAAAAAAGCGTTGATCCCAATGATCCAAGTGTAAGTTTCTTCTTGATCTGACCGAGTATCTTTAGAAGTGCAATCGGATCAGCTTGATCAGTAATGGTCTTGACTACGTCAGAGTAAAAAGTTATCCTGGTGGAATCGCCCGTGCTTTCCGGGTAAGGGAAGTTTTTTCGGGTTCGATTTTGGATAGACTGACGGATTAGTCTCTTGTCCGAATATCCGTGGACGAGGCCTCGAATGTGGGACCCCTGTCCTGCGCGAGAAGTGCTACTTCCGCTGCTAGTACCCCGAATCCGTTGCTCGGTGGGAACAAGGATCTCACAGTTGGTATCAGAGCGATTTGGCTAATAAAGATCAACTGAGAAGACAAATATGTCAAAAATTTATCAAGAAACACAAAAAGGTTGTAATTGTGTGATATAAGTCATACAATTTGATATTCAAACTGAAATTCGTAATTTGGTAATTGGGTCTTCAGATGGAAGTACCGTAATTATATAGAATCCCTGACTTGCTTGAGGCCTAGACATGATGGTATTTACCTTATAATTCCAAGGGCCGTGACTACCAGTATATACCGAGAGTATAACTGCAACTCTTTACTGACAGTATATACGAGTAAATCTAAGACTTGAAATTATAAGTGTTAATGCTATCCAGATGATGATTTCGAATGTGGTTGATACGATTTTTAATTCTGTTTGAGAATTGATGAATTGATTTGGATTCTGATTGAAAAATGATGATTTCTGAAATTTAGTTGAAATATAATAACTTGAGCGAAACCACAATGAGGATGAATGGGACGAGTCCTTGTGATGATATTCATAACTGGAATGATGATAATGAATTCAGCAAATCACTATGAGATTAGTGGGTTGTGCTCTCAAACTGTTACTGTTAACACTTGACTGGTAGATCAAGTTAAGGGATGACAAATTGAGAACTTACTTGACTGAAATTCCCGTGGAGGAATGTTCATCAGAAGGAAATTTTTCGGTCTAATGGACCATTATCATGTTAAAGATATGAATGAATTGTTATTTAATGATGAGTTCTATATAAGGGATATTTATCCCAGTATTCTGTTGGGTTGACAAGAATAGATGAGAAGGCGTATGGGGTTATATGAATGGGAATGAGGAAATGGATATATGTATGTGGATGTATGGATGTATGCATGTAGATGTGGATGTATGCATGTGGATGTGGATATATGTATGGATGTGAATATATGATATGTGATGTGAAGGAATCTGAAGTGATGAGATGGAAAATGATGGGATGGGATGAGTACACATATAAGTGGAATGTGGAATAAGCAATGTGGATTGATGAGGAATAATGTGGAAAAATGAGAGTTAATATAGAAACTGTATTTTGTGACTGTTTGTAAATGACTGTTTTATGTAAATGACTGTTTTATGTCAAGAATGCTGGGAAAGCATTTTGACCATCTTGTGATTAAGGTCGTGGAGACCTAACTGATAAAGTTGGAACTGCTGACGGAGAGTCAATGGAGGACGTCTCGCATAGCAAGGTCGATCGAGGTCTTGACCAGCCTCGGTGCGATTAAAATGGTGAGCTTCCGGTACGGTGGATGAGGGGCCAAGGAAGCGGCCTATGAGTGAAGCGCTAGGTCACCTGCGAAGGATCCTAGAGGGTGCTGACCATACGGTGCTCGGGCTCTGGGTCGCCCAGGATACCCACGCGTGCGTCAAGGAAGATATTGGAACAAGGAGTAAGAGTTGTTTTCTGAAACCGGGCATGGATTTGGTTGACTGACCTTGCTGGTCCTCAACGGATGAGTCTATGGCTCTTTATATGGATCTATTGGTTGATCTTGCTGATCTTCAACGAGAGTCCATCTTGATAAGTGATTATATTGCCGAGTATTATGGGCTAGGAACTATTGAAACGGCCCCTGAGTGGACAGGTGGTGAGCGTTCTAGTTGCCAATGATGCCATAGATACTCTGATGAAGGAATGATGGGAAATTGAATCAACCGGATAAATTGGAAGATTGTGATCAGTGATACTATGGTTTCATTAAAGGATTGTTTTAAAGTTAGTTGATGCTAAGAAAAAGGCAATTTCATATTGGGTGTGTAAGTGGTATGGCTAGTTTTATGTTTGCATGAACTTCCGGCTAGGGGGCCTTGGAACTCTTTTCCTTGGTACCCGAGACAAAACCTAACCAAATTCCAAATTGGATCCCATCACTACAGTGGTTGGGCGGTTGGCTAACCCATGGGATCGGATGGGGTTAGGCTGGACTGATGGATCCGTAAATCGAGACTCAAATTTTATTACTACGATAGATAAAGCAAATCCCGGATAGGAATTGTTCTATGGATAGGAATCAACGGCTGTGCCTCTTGATGGGGAAAAAAGCGTTGATCCCAATGATCCAAGTGCAAGTTTCTTCCTTGATCTGACCAAGTATCTTTATAGATGCAGTCGGATCTGTTTGATCAGTAAGGGTTTGACTACGTTAGAGTAAAAGTTTTCCTGGTGGAATCACCCGTGCTTTCCGGTAAAGGAAGTCTTTCTGGGTTCGGTTTTGGAGCAACCGACGGATTAGTCTCTTATCCGGATATTCGTGGGTGAGGCCCCGAGTGTGGGACCCCTGTCCCGCGCGAGAAGTGCTACTTTCGCTCTGCTGGTACCCGAATCCGTTGCTCGGTGGGAACAGGGATCTCACAGTTGGTATCAGAGCATTTGGCTAATAAAGATCAACTGAGAAACCAAATATGTCAAAAATTTATCAAGAAGCACAAAAAAAGATTGTAATTGTGTGATATAATTCATACAATTTGATATTCAAACTGAAATTCGTAATTTGGTAATTGGGTCTTCAGATGGAAATACCGCAATTATATAGAATCCCTGACTTGCTTGAGGCCTAGACATGATGGTATTTACCTTATAATTCCAAGGGCCATGACTACCGTATATACCGAGAGTATAACTGCAGCTCTTTACTGACAGTATATACGAGTAAATCTAAGACTTGAAATTATAAGCGTTAATGCTATCCAGATGATGGTTTCAAATGTGATTGATATGATTTTTAATTCTGTTTGAGAATTGATGAATTGATTTGGATTCTGATTGAAAATTCTGATTGAAAAATGATGATTTCTGAAATTAGTTGAAATATAATAATCTGAACAAAACCACAATGAGGATTAATGGGACGACTCCCTGTGAGGATATTCATAACTGGAATGATGATAATGAATTCAACAAATCACTATGAGATTAGTGGATTGTGCTGTCAAATTGCTACTATTAACCCTTGACTTGGTAGATCAAGTTAAGGGATGACAAATTGAGGACTTGCTTAACTGAAATTCTCGTAGTGGAATGTTCAGAAGGGAATTTTTCCGTCTAATGGACCATTATCGTGTTAAAGATATGAATGATATGATTTGAATGAATTGTTATTTAATGATGAGTTCTATTTAAGGGATAATTATCCCCGTATTCTGTTGGGTTGACCAGAATATAAGGAACCCCAGAATAAATTAGATCTTAAGAATAAGAGTTGTCCTCTACTTGGCGAGATGAGGACATCTTGCATGTCTCTAAAATAAAAGAAAGATTCTGTTTAAAAAAGGAAGAACCTTTCCCGAGAATACTTCTCAAGAGTCCCACCTGTTTTAAGGATTGAGAACAATGAGTTCAGAAGTGAGAATCGATGTTTTGGATATCAAGGTTTTGGTCTTCATTCGAGTACGGCCCAAAAGAAGTTCTTTATCTCTTGGGAAGTATAAGAAGTTATCTCTCAGATATTGTGGACCAAAGAAAGTAGGTGATTTAGCTTACGAACTTCTTTTATCTCCTCATCTCAAAATTCTTAATGCCTTCTATAGGTCAGCAGCACTTTCGTAACAATGTCCGCTTGGCCATGGTTATTGAAGCTTTGGGTTTGGGTCCCCGATACTACTGCGTCATGAGATCAAGTTATCTTGGGTTTTCTGAGCGGATCTTCTTACTGGCGTGTTTTTTCTCCTCATGAGAAGATATGCCTTTACCCTATTTTTGGCTTGCCTCTCAGAGGTCCTTTTGTTAGATCACCTCATACCACTGAGATATGTGCGGCAATAACCAGCAGAATCATTCCCATAGATGAGTTACCCTATACTTGTGCAGCTTGTGAGTGCTGCTTTTGTGACCATATGATGGACGGGCTTATGGAAGTGTAAAGAGTTCTTCTATCTTTACTGTATATATTCCGAGAATGAATAAAGTTTAAAACTTGTTCTTATCTTGAATCTTGCTCTCTTTGAAACTTTTCTTGGTGGTTAATCTTGATTAAAATTTTTCTCTAAGTCTCATATTCGTGCATCTTGCAAAATTACCCCAGTTTGCGAGATGAGGACATCTCGCGTTTTTCAAGTGGGAGAGAATGTAAGATTCCTCCCCAGCCTCTCAAAATGTCTAGTATCTTCCCCTGTAATCAATTCCCTCTTCAGAAATATAAAGACCTTGTTTCTAACTGTTTTAAACTAGAGAGAGAAAATATTTTAGAGAGAGAATATTCACATTTTTAATATTTTTGGATAGAAAATTATCTCATCTTATTAAAATAAGTTCCCCTGAAACAGAAATTCAAAAAGAATTTTCCAATGTGCAATTGGAATTAGTTAGAAATAGGTATAAAGAACCTTAGTCTAAGGGTCTAGATTTTCAGAAATCTTTGGATTATGGTCCAATTAAGGTTCCTATGGGCCAATAGCATCAATCCATGTGTAGGGAGGAGATAAATCCAATTTGTAAAAAAGAAGATACCCAAAAATAAGTAAATGCTCACATAAGATGAAGAGTTGAAAATGTACAAGGTTTATTAGTAAAAAACTATGAACAATATTAAAAATATGAGATATTTTGGGTATAATGATTCCATTTTGACACATATGTAAGGAAGGGGAGTTCTTTAAAGGAGGTGCATATTTCACATAAGATGAAGAGTTGAAAATGTACAAGGTTGATTAGTAAAAAACTATGAGCAATATTAAAAATATGAGATATTTTGGGTATAATGATTTCAATTTGACACATATGTAAGGAAGGGGAGTCCCTTAAATGCTCACATAAGATGAAGAGTTGAAAATGTACAAGGTTTAATAGTAAAAAAACTATGAGTAATATAAAAATATGAGATATTTTGAGTGTAAGGATTCCACTTTTGACACATCAGTAAGGAAAAGGAGGGCCTTCAATGAGGCGCCTAAAACACATGCTTAAATGAGTTTTAAAATCATAAAAGTTGAGATATTTTATCTCTCCTCTCTCCTCATTCAAGTCTAGTTCCAAAAAGTTAGCTTATGGTCAAAAAGTGACCAAACTGACTTGGAAAATTCTAGAATCAGTTTGTTTGGTTAGGAGCTCAAATTTTCCTATAAATAGAAGCCTCCCCTTGTTGAAAAAAATATAGTGTTTACACATTGTTACTCTACTCCACCTAAGCCAAGAACTGTGAATTCTTTAATAATTCACTAGTTTTTGATACTTCTCTCTTTCTTCAATTCCCATTGGTGGCTCCATCAACATACTAAACCAATTGATTGGTTGGGGGCCTCTACCGTGAACAAAGAATCAAGCAAGTAAGTATGGTGAATTTTGATCTTTTCTATAATTTCTCAATGTTTCTCTCTTCTCAACCCCTCTCAAGTTTGAGAAGCTTAATTGGTATGGTTTTTGAATGCTATTGAAGTTAATTGATTAATGATAGTAAAGAATTACATAAATTTCCATTTATGTTTAATTCTAATGGTCTTTTCTCTCTCTCACTTAAGAAATAGTCATACTCATGACCCATTCTTAATCCAAAGGAAGCTTTTCATAAAGCTTTTTCTTAATCCAAGATTAATCTATGCTTAAGAATAAATTAATGATTTTTTTATCTATACTTTTAGTTTATGTATTCCATAATTATTTTTGATTCAATCCATTAAGGGTTGATGATCCAATTAGGGATCATTCTAATCATTCCCTTAAAGATAAGCCTTATCTTTTAAAATAATTGAGAATTATCAGTTTATAGTAGCGGAGCTATGGTAAAATTTTATAAAAATTTACACATAAAATAATTTCATTCAAAGCATGAAAAGAGGATTTCCTACCATATTCTAGGAATTATTATCCTAGATTAATTGAAAGAATTTCATAGTAATCATGGAAAAATTAAAATTTTATATTATGCATAAAAGATAAATATTTTGTTATAAAAGAGTTACTTTTAGCATAATTGAATTTCATGCATAGAAGTATGCATAAAAGATAAATATTTTATTATAAAAGTGTTACTTTTAGCATAATTGAAATTCATGCATAGAGGTATGCATAAAAGATGAATATTTTATTATTTTACTATAAAACTGTAAAGAAAAAAAAATGATTATTTTATTATAAAAATGTTATTTCATCATATTGAATTTCGTGCATAGAAATGAAAAAAAAAATTTATTATTTTAGAATAAGCAATGTGGATTGATGAGGGATAATGTGGAAAAATGAGAGTTAATATAGAAACTGTATTTTATGACTGTTTGTAAATGCTGTTTGTAAATGACTGTTTTATGTCAAGAATGCTGGGAAAGCATTTTGACCATCTTGTGATTAAGGTCGTGGAGACCTAACTGATAAAGTTACAACTGCTGACGGAGAGTCAATGGAGGACGTCTCGCGTAGTAAGGTCGGCCGAGGTCTTGACCAGTCTCGGTGCGATTAAAATGGTGAGCTTCCGGTACGGTGGATGAGGGGCCAAGGAAGCGGTCTATGAGTGAAGCGCTAGGTCACCTGCGAAGGATCCTAGAGAGTGCTGACCATACGGTGCTCGGGCTCTGGGTCGCCCAGGATACCCACTCGTGCGTCGAGGAAGATATTGGAACAAGGAGTAAGAGTTGTTTTCTGAAACCGGGCATGGATCTGGTTGACTGACCTTGCTGGTCCTCAACAACGGCGGATGAGTCCATGGCTCTTTATATGGATCTGTTGGTTGATCTTGCTGATCTTCAATGAGAGTCCATCTTGATAAGTGATTATATTGCCGAGTATTATGGGCTAGGAACTATTGAAACGGCCCCTGAGTGGACAGGTGGTGAGCGTTCTAGTTACCAATGATGCTATAGATACTCTGATGAAGGAATGATGGGAAATTGAATCAACCGGATAAATTGGAAGATTGTGATCAGTGATACTATGGTTTCATTAAAGGATTGTTTTAAAGTTAGCTGATGCTAAGAAAAAGGCAATTTCATATTGGGTGTATAAGTGGTGTGGCTAGTTTTATGTTTGCATGAACTTCCGGCTAGGGGGCCTTGGAACTCTTTTCCTTGGTACCCGGGACAAAACCTAACCAAATTCCAAATTGGATCCCATCACTACAGTGGTTGGGCGGTTGGCTAACCCATGGGATCGGATGGGGTTAGGCTGGACTGATGGATCCGTAAATTGAGACTCAAATTCTGTTACTACGAAGATAAAGCAAATCCCGGATAGTAATTGTTCTATGGATAGGAATCAACGGCTGTGCCTCTTGATGGGAAAAAAAGTGTTGATCCCAATGATCCAAGTGCAAGTTTCTTCCTTGATCTGACCAAGTATCTTTATAGATGCAGTCGGATCTGTTTGATCAGTAAGGGTTTGACTACGTTAGAGTAAAAGTTTTCCTGGTGGAATCACCCGTGCTTTCCGGTAAAGGAAGTTTTTCCGGGTTCGGTTTTGGAACAACCGACGGATTAGTCTCTTATCCGGATATCCGTGGGGGTGAGGCCCCGAGTGTGGGACCCCTGTCTTGCGCGAGAAGTGCTACTTCCGTTGCTAGTACATGAATCCGTTGCTCGGTGGGAACAGGGATCTCACAGGGCATGGATCTGGTTGATTGACCTTGCTGGTCTTCAATGGATGAGTCTATGGCTCTTTATATGGATCTGTTGGTTGATCTTGCTAATCTTCAACGAGAGTCCATATTGATTTTTATAAGTGATTATATTGCCGAGTATTATGGGCTAGGAACTATTGAAAAGGCCCCTGAGTGGACAGGTGGTGAGCGTTCTAGTTGCCAATGATGCCATAGATACTTTGATGAAGGAATGATGGGAAATTAAGAATCAACCGGATAATTTGGAAGATTGTGATCAGTGGTACTATGGTTTCATTAAAGGATTGTTTTAAAACTGGTTGAATCTATGAAAAGGTAATTTCATATTGGGTGTGTAAGTGGTGTGGCTAATTTTATGTTTGCATGAACTTCCGGCTAGGGGGCCTTGGAACTTTTTTCCTTGGTACCCGGGACAAAACCTAACCAAATTCCAAATTGGATCCCACCACTACAGTGGTTGGGCGGTTGGCTAACCCATGGGACTGGATGGGGTAGGCTGGACTAATGGATCCGTAAATCGAGACTCAATTTCTGTTATTATGATAGATAAAGTAAATCCCGGATAGTAATTGTTCTATGGATAGGAATCAACGGCTGTGCCTCCTTGATGGGGAAAAAAGCGTTGATCCCAATGATCCAAGTGCAAGTTTCTTCCTTGATCTGATCGAGTATCTTTATAAGTGCAATGGATCAGCTTGATCAGTAATGGTCTTGACTACGTCAGAGTAAAAAGTTATCCTGGTGGAATCGCCCGTGCTTTCCGGGTAAGGGAAGTTTTTCCGGGTTCGATTTTGGATAGACTGACGGATTAGTCTCTTGTCTGGATATCTGTGGGCGAGGCCTCGAATGTGGGACCCCTATCCCGCACGAGAAGTGCTACTTCTGCTGCTAGTACCCCGAATCCGTTGCTCGGTGGGAACAGGGATCTCACAAAATGTAACCCTAAAACCCTCATTCTCATGTGTTGAATACAAGAGTGCTCTTGCCTTATCTTCTTGGTTTCCTTCTCCTGCGTGTGTGAGAGAGAGAGTGTGAGAGAGCGATCGAGCACTGTGTAGCTGGTGATGCTCGTGTGTGCCATGCCTATTGGCCATGTGTGCCTGTTGGTACGTGATTTTGATTTATTTATTTTGGTTGCCTATACCTCATGATGACGTTGGGATTAATTGATGTGTTCAATTAATTATTTAACTAATGTGGATTGCGTCATATAGGTACCCACAGCATATGAGGGTACCGATTGAGGTGTCGTATGGCATGAGATGTGCGAGGGTACCGAATGAGGTGTCACACTATACGAGGGTACCGATTAAGGTGTCGTATGGATGGTGGATTGAGTGGTGGCGTGAAGATAGAGATCATTTTATTAATCATATATTAGAATTTTTTGGCTTTCATGTTGCTAGGTTATTTTGTGTATATCATTTGTGATTCAATGATGAGTGCGAGAGTCACCAATTTAGATATTGCATGAGTTTTATTGTTGCAGTCTATGTTCACCCGAGCCTCTGAGCCATGCCTTTGTGGCTCTGAGCCATGCTTGGTCAATGAACCTCCAAGTTTGTTTGTGGTATTCCATGTCCATATGAACCTCTGAGCCATGTTCGGACCTCTAAGTTTTTCTTATAGGTTATGACATCAATAGTTGCGAGCATAATGTTGTTGTTGTAGCAATTTCTTCTACACAACTGAGGAAATTTGCTTCCTTAAACGGGAGGACAGTTACAGGTATATATTTTATCATATTTTTTATGCTTAATAATTATAGAAAAATATGCTTGATTTAATGTGTGCAGAATCGACTTAATGGAATGTGCAAATGTGCACAAGGTTATTAAATATGTGAATGTGCACAAGGTTATTAAATATGCGAATGTGCACAAGATTATTATATGTGCAAATGTGCACAAGGTTATTTCATGTGTAAAGGCACATTAGCATTTATATTTGGGCAAAGGTTTTGATATGTACAAACCTTAGGAACTTTGATATAGTTAATAATATGTAAAGAAAAACCCAAAAGTGGGAAAAGCAAGCCGAAATTGTATGCACAAATATTATTAGCTCCTTGGGCTATTTTAATAGAATACGATTCTCAAAATACTCATGTCATGGAAGTGGAGCTACATGCATGAGGGGGGAGATTACACCCAATCTTGTCTTGATGGTGATGGTATTCTATTTCTCTTGTCTTATGCTATGCTATGCTATGCTCTTTTGATTCAAGTCTTTGTTTTAATTTTTGATGTATTTGTGAGTTTTTTAATTATTTCTTCAAGAAGTACAAAAGGGTCCCGTGACAATGTAATCAGTCATGACATGTTTCTTGCCAAGCCTCATAACCATTGTGTAAAGTTAAATTCAAGAATAATAAACCACCACACCTGGTGATTCTTCCTATGGAATATGGTTCATTCACAAGATACAACAAGGCTTATTGATCAAAATAAAATAAAAATTTATTAGTAAGAATGTAAAAATACAACCAATAGCTTGTACAAAGGACGAGCTATCTCAGCATAAAAAAGAATAAACCGACAGTAGTAGCTGACATGGCCCATGAATCTCTCGACTCCCTTGTAGTTTTTTAGTGGGGGTAGTTCCAAAAAATAAGTTTGAAATTACTTTCATCTTAGTGGAAATCCCATTCTTGGACACTATATGCCCAAGAATCACTCTATGTTTTACCCAAAATTAGCACTTATAAGGGTTCAAATATATGTAAGATAATCTACACCTTTCAAGAAACTTTCTTAAGTATGCTAGGTGCTCTTTTCATTTTGAATGAATGCACAAATTATCTAAAAAAGCTTCCAAGAACTTCCTTACAAAATCTTTAAATGCAGTGTTCATAGTGTCTGAAATGTGGCTGGTGTGTTGGTTAGGCTAAATGTCATAACACGATAGGCATACACACTATCTTTAGTGACAAAAGTAGTTTTAGCTTGATCCTTAGGTGTAATAGAGATCTGATTATAGCAAGAGTAACCATCTAAAAAGTTGTAGGCCTCCTTGCTTTGCAACTCGTTTAAGCACATGTTCTGAATATGGTAAGGGGTAGTGATCTCTGTGCGCAGTAACGTTCACTTTCTTGAGATTGACACACACTCAAAGTTTTTCGTTTTTCTTAGGCACAATCATAATGGGTGAAACCCAATCAGAGTGTTCAGTCTAATAGATGAATCCACACTCATTGACTTTGTCAATCTCTTCTTTCTTAATTTTGGCATATATTTGGATTCATTGGATAAGGTCATTGTTGGACTCGTCTAGCATTAGGCACCATAGGAAGTGTCTCAAGTGTCTGTTTGCCTTATAACATTTTCTTTTCCTTTGTTTTCTTAGTGATCTCCTAATTCATTGAGAAGCTTTTCTGCTTTTGGTTCAGCTTCAGTTTCAGTTTCTGTTTTAGTGTGAGTTTCAATCTCCAATGTTTGTTGTGGTCTCATTTTGGTCTTAGTTTTAGACTCTTCATCAGAGATGTATGAATTAGAGGTGGTTAAATCAGAGTCTTTCTCAAGCTTACTATACCCCCTAATTTCTTCAGTGTTTTGGGTGTATGGCACTCATCATTCGCAATGGTACAACCTTAGGAAGTTCCTTGCCATCAAGAGTCACCCATGTTGTTCCTTGGTTACCCCACGTGTCTAATGTGGCCATCATTTGAATTCAATTCAAATAATCTCCCTCGACTATGGCCTATGGCTTGTAGGTTACATCCTTCCCTAGGCTTGTGTCAATATCCTTTTTGCAAGTGAAGTAGTCGAATGGATTATGTTATTAGATTGATTTCCAAAAATTCCACCACTATCCAAATGATGTGCACGGCCATCAAGATCTACCAAAAGATTATGGTATCAGATTGATTTCCAAAAATTCCACCACTATCCAAAAGATGTGCACGGCCAACAAGATCTACCCTAAGGATTGAGTCATCAAACTGCAAGTAGACATGGTTCCTCGCCCAATCATGGACCATCTTAGCTTCACACATAAAAGGTCATCCTAAGATCACAATGAAGGTATGCATTACTCAATGTTTCAACACTTTGATCTTAAGATCTCTATTGATAGGGAAAATGACCTAACAGAGAAATCAAAAGAAGAAACAAGAAAAAGGAACAAAAACACAGAGAAAACACAGAGAGAGAGAGAGAGAGAGAGAGAGAGAGAGAGAGAGAGAGAGAGAGAGAGAGAGAGAGAGAGAGAGAGAGAGAGAGAGAGAGTCTCCATTGCTGCTCTCAGCCAAAATCCATGATTGCCCAATGATACTCGAATGCTCATACAAAAAGTCCCAAGGTAGATGATGGCCCAAGGTAGGTGAATGGTGGCAGCCGTCAAGGTAGGTGAAGGGTGGCAGCCCCGTTAGGGTAGGTGAAGTTAAGGTCTATGGTGGCTAAGGGTAGTTCTCATACAGTGCACACACACGGGCTAACACTTGGCACACCCGGTGGGTCGGATTCCCAATCTGACGACTTGAACCCACAATCATAGGGGTTCATGCCGGTGTCGTGCACATAACTTGAATCTAGTGGAAGTACAATGCAACCATTTAATGGCAACATGCCAGGCTAGGAACCCATTAGATACAGTGCCATCCATATGTGATCATACAATAGGAAAACATAAAACCATGTCTGAACCAGAATGTTCATACTCCAGGGGTGTGGAATGGAGTAGGTATCTAGCATGTACATCCCCATAAAAGCTCAGATCAGCAAGGATTGGCATCCTCCTTAACCCGCCTCTTTAGATGTGCAAGGAAGGTCCCTTGCACATCTAAAGAGGTCTGCAAGCTTTAATCCCAGAACCATTTTCTGCTAATATCCATCCAGTAATACAATTGTATGAATTATCCGCTCCTCCCTGAGAGAGCTGCTAGGTGGGCACATGTATTCATCTTGATGCCTTCAAGCTGAATCTGGTGAGAATGGAACCTTCTTTGTCATGCGTATTCTGAGCAAAATTTGTAATCATTACATTCCAACATATAACCTTGCTACGAGGCAGTCCATTAGAAATGTGCATGCTTGATTCATGACCTTCATGTGCATTACCAGCACAAGTACTACTTGGATATTAGCCATGCTTGGGCAACTTCCACATGTATTGAGTAGTCTGGCCATTGCACCTGGAAGTTGATCAAACCTAGCAGGTGCTCGGCACTGCATTTCGCTACTACTGTGTGCATAAGGCTTGTATGATGTGTCTGTGTGCGTGATTAGGTATAATTTTCTTATTTTTTGCTTTGTTCTTTGTTTTGTAGGTTCTCTCTCTCTCTCCCAAGCTCTTCTCCACTTCCTTACCACTCCAGCAAGTTTGCCTCCTTGTTTTTCCTCCCTCTCCTCTCCTCTTGGTTGTGAGATATGTGTGCGTGTGATTAGGGATAACGAATGTTTCTATTTTGTGTAGTACTAAGGTGATCTCAGGGAGTTGCTGCTGAGGAGATCTCCTCCAAGGTACTGACGACCAAGATAAGATTTTCATTGACAAGGTGGCCATCAAGCAGCTTTGCAGATAAGGTTGCTACGATGACAGCAGATGGGCCTTGGGTGTAGTTATCGCTATTGCTATCCTTTGCTTTTGGCACCTCAAATCGATGGTAAGAGATCCCAAGATAGTTCTGTTGGATGAGGCCACAAGCGCATTGGATGCAAAAACAGGGCTGCTGGTGCAAGAAGCATTTGAGAAGGTAGCTGCGATGGGGAGGATAGTCTACTTGAGATTTTTGGAGAAAGGCAAGCTTCATCTCCCAAAGGGGTTGTGTGGTTCTCTATCGTGGGTCGCCAAGGTGTTGACAAGGAAAATGACCTAACAGAGAAACCAAAAGATGAAACAGGAAAAAGGAACAAAAACACAGAGAAAACAGAGAGAGAGAGAGAGAGAGAGAGTCTCCATTGCTACTTTCAGTCAAAATCCATGATTGCCCAATGATACCCAAATGCTCATACAAAAAGTCCCAAGGTAGATGATAGCCCAAGGTAGGTGAAGGGTGGTGGCCGTCAAGGTAGGTGAAGTTAAGGTCTATGGTGGCTAAGGTTGGTTCCCATACTTTGCATGCACACGGGCTAACAATCTCGTAGCATCCCAATAGTCTTGGCAATTGTTTCCATGGGCCATCTTTACAACAATGTCAGAGACTTCGAGTCAAAAGGTCTACCGATATTTTCCCAACACTTTCGAGTGATTAAACTCACGGCTACGCCATTGTCTAGGACTCCCATTACTAAGATTCCTTGACGAAAAGGGTTGCACTAGTCTCATCAATCCTTGAAAAAAAGTGTTGCATTAGTCTCATCACTCTCAAAGTATTGCCGCAATTTGTTTAATATAATTTTGACTACAGTTTTAGTCTAATCATTACCCACTTGAGTGAAAAGATGCAGGGGGGAAGAGAGCTTGAGCTCTTTCAAGCACACACACACACTCACAAAACCCTAATAGAGAACACACAAGGTGAGAGGCTGAAATCTTCTTCTTCTTTACTCAACAGTCAACACACCATATACAAGAATAGGAGTACACACAATATGAAAGGTACTCAACCAAATACATACACGGGTTCTCTATAGTGTGAACCCGACTAAATGAGCTGGCGCTATAACTATGCCAGTCTCTAGAATGGTTGTCACACAGCCTGTCATCCCACTGGTGGCCGCATATCACCCAAGATCTCACCAACCATGCCAGTGGTGTAAGTGTGGGGCCTATCCCCCAGGCGGGTCATTAGTGTCCACCGCCTCACTAGAGCTCGATATCTCAACACTCCCCCTCGAGCTCAACTCCATCTCATGTACACCAACAAGTGAAGCCCTGAATCTGCGGAGCTTCTCTATACCCAATGCTTTGGTGAAGATGTCAGCTACCTGATCCTCTGTGCTGACATAAACAAGGTCAAGATCTCCTACCAAGACCTTCTCTCTGACGAAGTGGTAGTGGACCTCTATGTGCTTCGTACGAGCATGAAAAACTGGGTTCCTGGCTAACTGTATACTGCTAATGTTGTCACAGAAAATGACAACTTGTCTATCCACTGATAGACCCAAATTTGCAAGTAGCTTCCTCAACCAAGCTACCTCACATGCTGCCATAGCAGCTCCTCTGTACTCGGCCTCTGTACTTGATAGAGCAACCGTGGGCTGCTTCTTGCTGCTCCAAGTCACAGCAGCACTCCCCAAAGAAAACATGAATCCACTGGTAGATCTTCTATCTGAGATACTACCAGCCCAATCAGCATCTGTGTACCCATGTACACATATCTCTGTCCCAGTCTCATAGAATAGTCCACAATGCAAAGTAGACTTCACATACCTCAGTATGCGTCTCATTGCATCCAAATGCGGTTTCCGTGGAACCTGCATAAACTGACTCACCAACCCAACAGCATAGCTCAAATCTGGTCTGGTGATCATCATGTAGATCAAACTTCCTACTATGCGCCTATACATAGTAGGATCCTCCAAGATCTCTCCTGAATCTGCACTCAACTTGCCATTCTGATCCAATGGCACGGAAATAGGCTTACAGCCTGTCATACCATACTTGGACAACATGTCCAAGCCATACTGTCTCTGCAGTAATCCAATACCATGTGGTGACCTAATCACCTCAATGCCCAAGAAATATCTGAGCTCCCCCAGATCCTTCATCTCGAACTTCTGTCTAAGTAAGATCTTTACATCAAAGATCTCTGCATCATGGTCCCCCGTAATGATCAAGTCATCTACATAGATGACAACAAGCACAACCCCTCTATCACCATGTCTCACATACAGCGAGAAATCTGCATTGGCTACATGAAAGCCAATAGTGACAAGATATTCAGAAATCTTGTCAGACCATGCTCTTGGTGCTTGTTTTAAGCCATACAAGGCTTTCTTCAACCTGCAAACATGCTCGGGGTGACCCACATCCTCATAACCAGGTGGCTGCAACATATACACCTCTTCTTGCAAATCCCCATGCAAGAATGCATTCTTTACATCCATCTGATGTAAAGACCATTGCTTTGACGCAGCCACTGCTATCACAACTCTCACCGTTGCCATCTTGGCAACTGGGCTGAAAGTTTCCTCATAATCAATCCCATATGTCTGCGCATATCCTTTCGCTACCAATCTAGCCTTGTACCTGTTTATGCTTCCATCACTGTTATGTTTAACTTTGTACACCCACTTGCATCCAATGGCTTTCTTGCCTTCAGGCAATTGCACTAAATCCCAAGTTTCATTTCCATATAGTGCATCCATCTCCTCATCCATAGCTTTCTCCCAACACACATTTCCAACAGCCTCATCAATGCATGTGGGCTCTACAACCTGCACAACCTTTGCCATATATGCATAGTGATGTGCCACATAACCATCCTATGTAAATCTCTGCACAGGGTTCTTTACTCTCCCTGATCTTCGCAGCTTTTCATTCATGGCTTCCATAGCCTTCTTTACACCAAGTGTTCTCATAGCTGGGATTCCAAGCTCCTCATCAAGGCTCATATCTGAGCCACTAGACTCTCCATCAACATGAGAATGCCCTGCAGAAATGTCAGGCATACCAAGGGGCTCAACCACTTTCTCTTTTCCTTTACGTGATGTACTAATCACATTTGCAGGACTAGTATTATGATGCAGCCTGCCACTCCATGGTCTATCAATAGACCCACTAGATGAGGACTCTCCTGGTCCACTCAAAGACTGTGATTGCTGACCTGCATTCTGTGCAACCACACTTCCACTCACATCAGTCCCAACAGCTTCATTTTCAGCAACATACCAGCTGCTCATCTCATCAAAGACAACATCCCTGCTTACCCTCAACTCACGTGTAGCAGGGTTATAACACCTGTATCCCTTTTGCTCAAGGGAGTATCCAATAAACACACATTTTTCAGCTTTTGGATCCAGCTTAGTTCTCAGCTCATCTGGCACATGCACATATGCAATGCATCCAAAGACTTTCAGATGAGACAAATCTGGTTTTCTGCCAGTAAACCTCTCCTCCGGAGTTACATCATGTATGGCTACAGTTGGAGTCCTGTTCATGATGTATACTGTTGTAGAAACAGCCTCAGCCCAATAGCTATGCGGCATATTCTTCTCTTCCATCAATGCTCGCGCAATCTCAGCAATGTGCCTTGGAGAAGTACTCTCCCCCTCCATCTGACCTTAGGCACTTTACATATTTCCCTGTTTGCTTTTCAACCAAAACTCTGAAATTCTGAAAGTGAGTGAACACCTCACTCTTCTCCTTCATGAAATATACCCACACTTTCCTTGTGTGGTCATCAATGAAAGTCACATAATACCTGCAGCCTCCCATAGATATGGTCTTTGTAGGACCCCATACATCTGAATGCACAACATCTAGTGCATTTCTGCTCACATATCTGTTACGTGGAAACACATGCTTTGTTTGCTTTCCAAATTGGCATGCTTCACATATTTTCTGCATACCTTCCACTTTAAATTTTGGCAGCCCTGTCACAATTCCTTTAGTTTGCATAGACTTCAATCTCTGCACATTCACATGTCCAATTCTTTTATGCCAAATGTCTGTGTCTGCAACAATTCCTGAACCGTTTGCAAACATCGCAGCACTCATTTCAGGCATGTCTACATTCAATGTAAACATTCTGCCCACTCTGTTGCCTTTTGCAACCAACCTGCACTTGTCTTTAAAATCTTCAACATAACAACCATCAGGGTTAAACCGAACCTGCAAACCCTGCTCAATCATCTGGCCAACTAAAACCAGATTCTTTGTTATGTTCGGTACATGAAGTACATCTGCAAGGTACTTCACTTTGCCATCCTGCATAGACAATGGCACATCTCCAACATGGGCAATTGGATGAGCAGTGTCATCCCTTGTTTCCACAAAACCTAGTCTTTTCGGGTTTTTCATCTCCTTGAACCACTCCCCATGACTCGTCATGTGGTTCGAAGCGCATGAATCCACATACCATACATTATCTTTTTGTGCTGCATCAACATTTTCAGACATGGCATTCACGACATGCTGCATAACGAACAACCTTTCATTATCCTCATTATTTCTGCTTGAGGATGCATAGTTGTTTTGCTGCACTTTCCCATTTTGCATGTCAGCTTACTTCTTATAACATTCTGCCTGCACATGTCCAGGCTTACCACAATAATAGCATTCACGTGCATCATTATATTGCCTTTGCCAATTTCCACGACCTCTTTGACTCCCCCTGCCTCTGAATTTGCCTCTTCCACCTGCATGTTGTTGTTGTTGTTGTTGATTCTGGGACTGTTGTTGCTGCTGCTGCTGCTGGCCATAATTCTGATTACCTGTTCGGCCACCTCCTTGACCGCGTCCACGGCCTCCTCCTTGACCGCGTCCACGGCCTCCTCTACCTCGTCCTCTTCCTGAACTCGTGTAAAAGGCCTGTTGCTCTGAACTGTTTTTGCTTTGTGAAGACTGTTGGTCTTCACCCAAGCTCTTCTCTTCGATAATCAGCATAGACACCAAATCTGTAAGTTGGGAATGTTTTCCCGAGTCTGAATGGACGTCTTGAACGCCTTGTATTGTGGCCCGAGACCACGTAGACAGACCTCCACCTTATCATCATCATCTACTGACACACCAATAGATGCAAGGGATTCCACAATACCCTTTATCTTCAACGCATAGTCATTCACTGACATGCTCTTTTTCTCCACAGTATGAAGTTCATTCTTCAACTGTATCTTGCGTGCCTTGGTATTTGTTTCATAAAGCTTCACCAAGGTGTCCCACGCCTCCTTGGGGACTTGGCATCCTGAATGTGCCCAATCATGGTGTCCTGTATACTAATGGAGAGCCAATACATAACCTTCCTGGCTCCTTGGTTCCAGTCTTTAAACTCTTTCACATCTGCAGCAGTCGGGTTTATATCCGGTATCTCCGGTGCCTCTTCATGCTTGTAGTCCCAATAGCCTTTTCCCATCAGGAAACTCGTCAACCTAAACCTCCAAGCATGGAAGTTATTCTTATCAAGCTTCTCAGCCACAATCTGGGTTATCCCATCATTTGACATCTTGCCAAACACACAATTTTACCAGAAACAGCACTCTGGTTTTTTTGCACAAACTGCTGTATTTTCTGCAGCGGTACTGTAGTACTCTCAAATGTCACAACCAGTGACTTCAATGTGCATACATACACCCAATGGCAACTGTAGACCTCTTTGCAGCACCCACAGTGTCTGCACAGTCAATCTGTCTTCCTGCAGTTCTTAAAACAGAGTTCTGCAGAGAATCGATGACTTACGTGCAGTACTCGAAATCGCTTGCTTTCTGAAAAACGGAGGTTCAGACGCGCCCGAAACGCGTTTTTGGCCCAAAAAATGAAGTCCGATAGGACAAAGTAGTTGCCCTATAGCTTTACTCCCGCGAAGAAAGCTTCTCAATCAGAGATCGTTGCCGGTGCCTCCCGTAGAGCTCCCGACAAGGGTGTAGTCACCAACACAAATAGGAAAGAGTAGTTGCAGCTCTTACCCTCGTACCGCTTCCTGTGGTTCTCTTGCTTGCAGCTCAGCCCTTAGCATGAACCAGGCTCTGATACCATGAAAAGATGCAGGGGGGAAGAGAGCTTGAGCTCTTTCAAGCACACACACACACTCACAAAACCCTAATAGAGAACACACAAGGTAAGAGGCTGAAATCTTCTTCTTCTTTACTCAACACTCAACACACCATATACAAGAATAAGAGTACACACAATATGAAAGGTACTCAACCAAATACATACACGGGTTCTCTATAGTATGAACCCGACTAAATGAGCTGGCGCTATAACTATGCCAGTCTCTAGAATGGCTGTCACACAGCCTGTCATCCCACTGGCCGCATATCACCCAAGATCTCACCAACCATGCCAGTGGTGTAAGTGTGGGGCCTATCCCCCAGGCGGGTCATTAGTGTCCACCGCCTCACTAGAGCTCGATATCTCAACATTAAGTCTCTAAGACACTCCCATATGAAAGACGTGGCTTATACATGTCTACGAATGGTGGTAACCCAACATGAAGTTCCCCATTGAGGAGAGCTTTTAACGTAGCAAAAAGTTCTAGGTCTCCACACAAATGAGCAGTGATTATGGTTTTTGTTTTGAATCTATGAATTCCATCAATTTGGGAATGTCAACGGAGTACATGTCACCTCTCTCCCATATGAGGGCACTTGTGAGGTTGGAATCTCCACCTCTTCAACAACGGGATTAGGGGTCTCATAATTGAACATTCTTCTAAAAATATCAAGATTAATGGTTGGGATAGGTGAGTTTCATTTTCTTCCAGGTTATGACACTAGGAATGTCCAAACATTTGTGGGTTCTATAACGGGTTTCAGATTGTCAGGATGAAGAATGTCTAAGACTTGCACTAGTCTTAGGTTTGGTTCTAACTCATCCTGAGTCTTTATAACCATATCCTTGAGCTCATAAAGTTGTGTCAATTATTACACAAGGTTAGGGTATGAACCAAGTTTGAGTTTGATTGATTTTTTTGACTATTTGGGTCTCATCTTTTTTGGTCTCCTTTGGTTTTGCTTGGGTTTTTCTAGTTCACTCAGAGTCAATCTATGTGTTGACTAAATCATAATCCTCATTAGTCTTATTCATGTAGACTAGTTCATCGAATGCCCCCAAGTTTTACCTATTGTGTTTTCTCAACAGGTTTACTCTTCTTTCTTCTATGGCTCTTCTTCTTTAAAGATTTCTTTCTTCTATGGCTCTTCTTCTTTTTGGATCCTGCTCTATCGAGGTAGCGTGGGTTTTTGAAATCTTATTATTTTAAGATTTCTTTCTTCTATGGCTCTTCTTCTTTTTGGATCCTGCTTTATTGAGGTAGCATGGGTTTTTGTGTTCTTTTCTATAATCGGTGTGTTTTGCACCATGAGTCTTGTTATTGCATTTATAAACGGGTTAGGATTCTTTAAGATTGTTTTTTGAGTTTGATTTCTCACCCAATCATGTTGAGGGGCATGATGGTGGGACCATTTTGTTGTTTTTCAAATGATCGACCTCATTGGGCAATCTTGATCCAATGATCTATGCCATAACGATTGCAAGCTTGCAGGTAGCATGTTAGAAGATGCAACTTGAGTGACTGTTGTGTGTATTCAGCAACTCTATGTGGTGCCTACATTGATAGCATTGAAGAGGCATTCTCTTAGTGGTAGCATTAATGTCTTGACTTCCTACCATAGCTATCTATTACAATAGTTTAACTCCTCCTCTAGCATCAACTACATAGGAGATAGGGTAAAGGTATGTGGAGTCTTCAGTGACATGAGATGTGGTTCTTGTACTTAGGATACTCAATAGGTCCCTCAAAACCTATTTGATTAAGTGGTGTAATTCTTGGAAGTGGGGGTTGAGAGGTCCGAAAACCAGTGGGGGGTAATGACACATTTGGTGCATTGTAAATTTCCTTTGAGATAGGTTGTGTCGTAAAGAGAATACGGGAGAGAGGGAGAGCTTGAGTTCCTTGCAAGCAAACACACACACACACGAGAGAGAGAAAGACACAAGAGAGAGATGGATGGTTGAATTTTTTTCTATCTTCTTCTCTTCTCTACAACCAATAACTAAAAGATAAGAGTACATACAGAATGAGAAAGTACTCTCCTATAGTAACATACAATGGTTGGTCCATAGTGTGAATCCGACTATATGAGTTGGTGTGCTATAACAATGACATAACTCTAATACTCCAAAATGGCTGTTCACAGAGCCTGTCATCCACTTGCGGCATATCAACCATAATATCACCAACCGTGCCAGTGGCATAAGTGTAGAAGCTATCATCCAAGCGAGTCATCAATGTCCACCCGCTAGTTGAGCTCGATATCTCAACACTTCTCCTAGAGCTCAACTTCACACACTACACTCCAAGTAAGATCCTAAACCTGTAGAGCTTCTCTATGCCTAATGACTTTGTGAAAATGTCAGCCACCTGATCATCTGTGCTGACATATACCAAATCTATAGAACCTTCTCCCTCAAAAACTGATAATGCGCCTCAATGTACTTTGTTCTAGCATGGTATACCGGGTTACTAGCTTGAAGCACACACCTAGAGCCAGTATCATGTTGTCACAATAAATGACAACTGCCCTATCCACGGACTCACCCATATCACTGGGGCAAATCTCTTGTTTGTGACACTACTAGCCCAATCAACATATGTGTACCCATGTAGCTATATCTCTGTACCAGCCTCATAGAAAAGTCCATAATCAACTACGGACTTTATGTACTTGAGAATCCATCTAACCATGTCCAAGTGTGGCTTCCTAGGGACCTGCATAAATTGACTCACAAGTCCAATATCATAGCTTAAGTCTTGCCTAGTAATGGTCATGTAGATCAAGGTACCCACTATGCACTTGTACGTAGTGGGGTCCTCTAAAAACTCATATGTATCTATTGTAGAAAGTTGTGTGTTCTACTCCAATGACATTGAAATAGGCTTACAACCTGTCATACCATACTTGGAAAACATGTCCAAGCTATACTACCTCTACAATAACAAAATGCTATGAGGTGATCTCACCACCTCTATGCTGAAGAAATACCGCAGCTCACCCAAATCCTTCATCTCAAACTTTTACTTCAAAAGCCTCCTGACATCATGTATGTCAGCATCACTATTGCCAAGTTATCCACATAGATGACTAATAGCATGATCCCTCTATCTGACTTTTTCACATAAAGTGAAAAATCTACATTGGATATTTGAAATCCAATGGTAACAAGATACTCCTTGATCTTGTTTGACCATGCTCTAGGTGCGTGCTTCAAGCCATACAAGGCTTTGCGTAACCTGCACACAAAATTTGGTGTGCATCACTCTCATAACCCGGTGGCTACATCATGTATACTTCTTCTTGCAAATCACCATACAAGAAGGCATTCTTTACATCCATCTGATGTAAAGACCAACCCTTTGCTATAGCCATAGCAATGATAGCTCTCACAGTTACCATTCTTGCAATTAGGATGAACATCTCCTCATAGTCAATGCCATAAGTTTGTGCATAGCCCTTGGCAAACAATCTTGCCTTATACTTGCTCACTAAACCATCAGCATTATGCTTGACCTTATACACCCACTTACATCCAATTGCATTCTTTTCCTTAGGCAAAGGCACTAGCTCCCATGTTGCATTTGCATCCAATGCTACCATCTTCTCATTCATGCATCTTCCCATTTCTTATTTCTAGGTGCATGCTCAAAACAAGTGGGCTCCAAGTCCTATATTGCTTTTACCATGTAAGCATAATGATGGACTATATATCCATCATATCTCAACCTATCAATAGGGTACCTAACCCTCTTAGACCTGCATACACTTAGATCACTGCCAGATGTCCTCAAAACAGTCCTAGTTCTCCTTACACTGCCAGATGTCCTCAAAACAGTCCTAGTTCTCCTTACACCAAGAGTAGCACCAGAGGGAATGCCAAGCTCCTCATCAAGGCTCTACTCAGAGAGCCGCTAGAGTCACCATCCACATATGAGTGACTTCCTGATAGATCAGGAACAAAGGGTTCATCTACCTTTTTCCTTCCCTTTGCGTGATATATGTGTACCTACATCTATCCTAAACTTGCCTAACCATGGACTAACACTGGATCCACTGCTAGAGGACTCTCCAAGTCCACTAAGCACCTATGATTGCTACTCTACATGTGGTGCAACATCAACACTTCTTACATCTGCAGCTTATGTTGCCTACTGGTGCATACCAGCTACTCATCTCATTTTCAAAGAGACAACATCTCTACTTACTTGCATCTCACGAGTGGTAGGGTTATAACATCTATAACCTTTTTACTCCAAAGCATAACCAATAAATTTTATTTCTTTGCAACACCATTCTATTGTGGAGTGTACATGCATGTAAATTGTCTCTTGATTCCTTGTTTTCTCTCAAGAAATCGCTGAACTTATTGAAGAAATAATCTCCCCCAACATTTGATCTTAGGAATTTTATTTGCATGCATTTTTTCTTCTCGACCAAGACTTTAAATCTCTGAAAGTGAGCAAACACCTCACTTTCCTCCTCCATAAAGTAAACCCACACTTTCCTAGTGTAGTCATCAATGAATGTAATGTAATACCTATAACCTACAATTGTTGTAGTCTTGGTCAATCCCCATACATCTGAATGTATAACATTTAATGGCCTTGTAGCACTGACAAGATTTTCATGTGGGAAAGCATGTTTGACTTGCTTACCAAGTTGGCATGCTTCACATACTTATGCATACCATCAACCTTAAACTTTGGCAAATCTGCAATAATATTTCGGGCGTGTATAGACTTTAGTCAGTTGTATATTCACATGACCAATGCCGCCATTTTTGCCATTTGAATATCTGCAATGACACCTATTCAATATGCAAGCATGGCTGCCTTTGCCTCAGGCATGTTCATATCCAAAGTAAACAACCTGCCATTCTTGTTAGATGTAAAAATTAATCCATTTTGTAAATTCTACCCAAATCCTTATTTTTATCCTAATTTCTCCATGCAAGGAGTCGCACTTGGGATAAAATCCATGTATGGAAACCAATTTTTAGGTCTACTTAACCAAATTGATTTGATTTCAAGCCTAAATTATTATTATTTTTACTTTATGGAAAAAATGAAGAAATCGACCAAAAAAGGAATTGTAAAAATTAAAAGACACATAGTTTTAAGGGTAACAAGAAAAAACAAACATAGATTTCTTAAGATAATAAGAAAATGTAACATAAAACAAGAATAATGCAACAAAATAAAAGGTTTTTTGAGATATTATTTCTACTCCATTCTTGAAAAAACAAAAAATATAACATAATTAAACCATTCACAAGTATTCAAAATGTATTGTGGCTATGCGGTGGGGCTATTCCTTGTCAATAAAAATGGCATTTATGGTAAGCTCTTGTGCCATGGGAAAGGCATAGGAGCCACTATTGTCATGGGGAGTTCACCACACCGCACTCGAGAGCGCACAATGCTCAAATTGAGAACTAATATACCATAACTAGCACACAAATGCATATATGTCACTTACCTCATGATAGCTTAAGCTTGATGACCCCACACCTTCCTTGTGCAATCATCAATGAAAGATAACTAGTCACGACATTCTCCCATTGATGTCGTATTTGTCAAGCCCCATAAATTTGAGTGCACCACATAAAGTGCCCTCTTACTTACGTTCCTATCATGTGGAAATATATTCTTACTTACGTTCCTATCATGTGGAAATACATTCTTTGTTTTTGCTTTCCACACATGCTTCACGTACTTTATGCATTCCATCCACCTTAAACTTTGGTAAACCTGTAACAATTTATCAATTTTGCATAGACTTCAATCGTTGCTCATTCACATGACTAATACGTTTATGCCAGATATATATGTTAACCACAACACCTGTACCTTGTGTAAACATAGCAGCTTTCACTTTAGGCATGCTTACATCCAAAGTAAACATTTTTCCCACTCTTTTGCCCTTTCTAACCAAATAACATTTAGCCCACTCTTTTTCCCTTTTGCAACCAAGTAACATTTGTTGAAGTCCTTAACACAGTAGCCCTCAGGGTTAAAACATACCTACAAACCTTGCTCAATCATCTGCCTAATAGAAACTAAAATCTTTGGTATGTTAGGCACGGGACGTACATCAGCTAAGTACCTCATCTTGCCATTTTACATAGCTAATGGCACATTCCTAATGTGAGCAATAGGATGACTCGTGTTATCCCCTATCTCTACATAACTTGTTTTTTCAAGATTTTTGACATCTATAAACCACTCACACTGTGACAGGTCATATGGTTAGAGGCTCCCAAATCTACATACCATACATCATCACTATTTGTGGATATATCTATAGTCACAAAATTCAACATATGCTGCATAACCCTTGGCCTCCGACTGCGACCTCTACCTCTACTTGAATTTGAGTAGAAGGCTTGTTCTGAAGTGTTCGTGCTTTGGGATGAAGATTCTTCACCCGAAGACTTCTCTTCTATGATTAATATAGACACCAAATCCCAAAAGTTGGGAACATTCTCTCTTACAACAATATAAGTCTTGAATGCCTTGTATTCTTTGCTAAGACCATTCAAACATATGCTCATCAACTCATGGTCTTCCATTCAAACATATGCTCATCAACTCATGGTCTTCCATTGGGACATTAATAGATCCAAGGGATTCAATGTACCCTTGATCTTCAATGCATACTCATTGATGGACATGTTCTTTTTCTCCATTGTATGCTGCTCTGATTTTAGTTGTAACTTCCTTACCTTTATGTTTGATTGGAACATCTTTACCAGGTTTTGCCATGCAATTGCTAGAGTGTTGACATCATTTATATGGCCTATCATAGTGTCTATCACATTGATTGAAAGCCAATGTATGACTTTCCTTACACCCTAGTTCTAGTCTTTGAACGTCTTTATCTCTATTGGAGCAGCGTTCTCTTCAAGCAATTTTGGAGGCTTCTCATTGTCTCCTTCAACATAGTCCCAAAATCCTTTTCCCATAAGAAAATTGGTCATTCTTGTCAAACTTCTCACTAACAATTTGGTTAATGTTGTCACAAAAAACTTTACTTGTAACCAAAAATCAACAAACATGAAATTTTTGTATACAACATGCCACACAGTAGTATCTATTGTAGCTCTTGTAGAGCAGGTACTTTTGCTCAACCTTTATGTCACAACATGTGACCAGAGTACATGTACATACACCCACAATTAATGATACATGTCCAATCACTATTTGTACATCCAAAATGTATTGTTGTACTGCAATAATAACCAGAGTTCAGACAAAGATAGTTCCAAACCAAAACTTCCTAGAAGTGCTCGAAAACACCTTGCAGTGGCAAAATGGAGGCCAAAATGCACTCAAAATGTTGCAAAAGTTTGGTACAAAGTACTCCGCACAAAATAGGTATCTTTGCACCTCTACGAAGATAACTCCTCAATCGGGCATGTGTAGCTCCTAGAGCCGAGGGTGTCATACCAAAATAAGAAGGAGAAGAGATGATGATGCTCTTACCTATATATTGCTTCCTTTGCCTTCATAGCTTCCTTTACTAGTCTAAACGAAGCTTTGATACCATGAAAAGATTGGGGGAGGAGAGAGAGCTTGAGCTCTTACAAGCACACACACACTTACATAATAATGGATAAGACACACACAAAGATGGAAGGATGAAATCTTCTTCTCTACTTGTTTCTCTCAAAAGAGGTCGATGAAAGATAAGCGAAAAACAAACATAAGTACTAGAACACTATGTACAAGCAGTCCATAATGTGAATATGCTAAATAGGTGAGTTGGCAAGATAACTATGCCATACCTTGGTAGGCATAGTCCACCAACTATAGAATCACGGGTGAAGATCTGTCATGTAAACTACCAAATGTGCCACTGGTATAAAGGTGGAATGGTCACACAAGAATGTCATGAGTGTTGAGCTTGACATCTCAAAAAGAGGCGTATGGAACAGGAAGTTGGAGTGCCTGACTCCCTATGACAACTCAAAGGAGTTTTGTAGACATTATCAAAAATATCATCGCAGGTAGCAGTCTATAACTGAGGAGTGAGAGTCAAAGACTCACTAAACCGATCAAAAAGTGAGAGACCACTTGCTAGGTAGACCAAGCACAGAGGCATCCACACCTAACATGGATGCTAACTAGTCTAGGTCAGGAATGAGAAGTGCCAACCCTATAGAGGAAGGGGTAATCCTTCTCCCAGAACCACAATGGGAATGGTTGCTGAGGTAGTAATTACTTTGATAGCTTTTGGCTTAACCAACTCACAAAACACAAACCTTGGTGTGTTTGGTAGATTTTAAAGACCTACTCTCCCCTTTGGCTTTGCTACATCTAACCCTGGTATGAGCAACACATGGGAGATTAGATTCAACATAACTATAGATGCTGCAGAACCACGTAAGCCACCACTAGGGCTGAGGAGTCAATCCAAGCTTGGAATACACAACCATGGGTGCCATGCAACAAGGAGCATTAGGGAGCTCCAAGCTAAACCCATCTCTAGGAGGAGCATACATGCCATAATATATGAACCAACCTTGCATGGCTATCCTCCTCCATAGTGCCCAAACTTGCCTTGAGAACAAGGAAAACACTCGACATATGCCCCATACTACCACCCTTAGCCACTACCTCAACCACCACACCTACATTGTTACCCTCTACTCTAACTAGGAAGATATCTTGAGGATAGCAACCCAAATAGGGAGGGGGTAGTAACAAGACTAGTAGCAACACCTCCATAGGTTGTTGCTCTACAGGACCAAACCCTAGCAACCAAAATACTATCAAGCCCATGCAAATCACAAAATTAATGTCCAAGTTCAATGGGACTAGGGAGACCCCATTGCACACATGAAAGTGTTTGATCAGAAGTGTGCCACATGTAGATGGCCTCTTTGAGATGACCTTGTATGGGTAAGTACTTTCAGCCTTACCCATACAAGGTTAGAAGGGCAGGCATGATAGTGGTTTTGATCACTAAACCTAGAAGACAAAGCTGACTTTGACTTCCTAAAGATTGCTTTCATAATTGGGTACTCTCGCGCCAGGGAGCCAGATGGAACCCAGTCGATTTGATGAGATGAGTAGCTGCTATGCTGTTGAAAAAGATTGTGTTGGGGCTGATGTAAGTGGAAATGTGGTTGCATAGAATGCAAGTCAGCAATCACAATCATTGAGTGGATCAGGAGAGTCCTCATCCAACGATTCTATTGATAGACCATGGAGTGGCAGGCTGCATCATAAGACCAGTCTTGCAAATGTAGTTGGTACATCACATAAAGGCAAAGAGAAAGTGGTTGAGCCCCTTGGTATGCATGATATTTTTGTAGGGCATTCTCTTTTGTAAGTGGAAATGTGAATGCAAGTCAGCAATCACAATCATTGAGTGGATCAGGAGAGTCCTCATCCAACGATTCTATTGATAGACAATGGAGTGGTAGGCTGCATCATAATACCAGTCTTGCAAATGTAGTTGGTACATCACATAAAGGCAAAGAGAAAGTGGTTGAGCCCCTTGGTATGCATGATATTTTTGCAGGGCATTCTCTTGTGGATGGAGAGTAGTGGCTCAGAGATGAGCCTTGATGGAGGAGCTTGGGATTCTAGCAATGAGGAGCTTGATGGAGGAGCTTGGGATTCCAGCAATGAGGACACTTGGTGTGAAGAAGGCTATGGAAGCCATGAATGCAAAGTTATGAAGATTTGGAAGAGTCAAAAACCCTGTGCAGAGGTTGACTTATGATGGTTATGTGGTACATCACTATGCTTATATGGCAAAAGTCGTGCAAGTTGTAGAACCCACATGTTTTGATGAGGCTATTGGAAATGTGTGTTGAGATGGATGCATTGTATGGAAATGAGACTTGGGATTTGGTGCCATTGCCTGAAGGCAAGAAAGCTATTGGTTGTAAGTGGGTGTATAAGTCAAAGAGTTTGCGCTTGGTTGGTGCAAATAAGTTACAATTGCTTCTAGTGTTGAAGAGGTGGTGCTGGTGTGTACATAAGTTGCAGCTTCTTCTAGATTATATGATATAAGATGCTGATACTGATGGGTACATAGGACTGTCCTTGCCTTTGTGAGATGAGATGGCAATAGGCTTATCCACATTATGCTAGCCATGTGTGTGCATCTGCTGAATGGCCCTCCTAATGATATCTATGGATGTGGGGTATGGACATAAGTCAGCAGGGGGAAGAAAAATGTTGATGAAGTCACCCTCATCTAGAAGGTTGGAGAAGGTAAGGCCTAGCACTAAGAGACTAAAGATTTAGGCATAGGATGTGGTGAGGGAAGTGAAAGATGGTGGAGGGCTCAATGAAGGAGATGGTGTTCTAGAACAAGAGCATGGCGAGTGTGGCGTAGGGAACTTTGGAGAGGATGGTGGAGGTGGGAATCTTGTTGTCAACAAGGAAGATGTTGCATCAGAAGGGGTTGAGCTAGAGGGTCCTGTGTGCTACAGTTTGAGGAGGATTTGAGGAGGCCAGAGGGTGGTTGGGGAGGGATGGCAAGGTGGAGGTGGGAATCTTGTGTCGAGGAAGATGTGTTAGAAGAGGTTGAGCTAGAGGGTCTTGTGTGCTATAGTTCAAGGAGGCCAGAGGGTGGTTGGGGAGGGATGGCAAGCTTTGGTAGGTCGATAGTAGCCATATCCATAATTATGTCTATCGACCTTCTTGTCTATCTCTGAGGCTCCCTGCTTTGTTTGGGCTCTAGCTTTAATCTTTATAATAGTTTGTTCGAGCAGAGTAGTGGTTTGGTCCTTAGCTTCAATCGCCTTCCAGAGAAAGCACTGCTTGGACATCTGCTACCTATTGTGTACCATGGTCTCAACATTCTATAGGTACAATGGTAGGTGAGTTCTTCTTGTGTTTTCTCTTTGGCTACTTGGGCTCCCTCTATTTCTATGTACAAGACCTCTAGTTCTCTTCATAAACGATTGATTCGGGAGTTGGCTTCAAGGGTCTCAACCTCTATTTCTATGTGTAGGATGAAAAGATGCAGGGGGGAAGAGAGCTTGAGCTCTTGCAAGCACACACACACACTCACAAAACCCTAATAGAGAACACACAAGGTGAGAGGCTGAAAATCTTCTTCTTCTCTACTCAACACTCAACACACCATATACAAGAATAAGAGTACACATAATATGAAAGGTACTCAACCAATACATACACGGGTTCTCTACAGTGTGAACCCGACTAAATGAGCTGGCGCTATAACTATGCCAGTCTCTAGAATGGCTGTCACACAGCCTGTCATCCACTGGCCGCATATCTTCCATGATCTCACCAACCATGCCAGTGGTGTAAGTGTGGGGCCTATCCCCCAGCGGGTCATCAATGTCCACCGCCTCACTAGACGAGCTCGATATCTCAACACTCCCCTCGAGCTCAACTCCATCTCATGTACACCAAGCGAAGCCCTGAATCTGCGGAGCTTCTCTGTACCCAATGCTTTGGTGAAGATGTCAGCTACCTGATCCTCTGTGCTGACATAAACAAGGTCAAGATCTTCTGCCAAGACCTTCTCTCTGACGAAGTGGTAGTGGACCTCTATGTGCTTCGTACGAGCATGAAAGACTGGGTTCCTGGCCAACTGTATACTGCTAATGTTGTCACAGAAAATGACAACTTGTCTATCCACTGATAGACCCAAATCTGCAAGTAGCTTTCTCAACCAAGCTACCTCACATGCTGCCATAGCAGCTCCTCTGTACTCGGCCTCTGTACTCGATAGAGCAACTGTAGGCTGCTTCTTGTTGCGCTCCAAGTCACAGCAGCACTCCCCAAAGAAAACATGAATCCACTAGTAGATCTTCTATCTGAGATACTACTAGCCCAATCAGCATTTGTGTACCCATGTACACATATCTCTGTCCCAGTCTCATAGAATAGTCCACAATGAAAAGTAGACTTCACATACCTCAGTATATGTGTCTCACTGCATCCACCTTTGAAGGGTCCTGGCTGAGTCCTATGAAGAGCCTTGTGAACATCAGGATCAAGCTCGTCATCTTCAGAGAGAGGGTCTAGCTGACGGCCACGGTTTCTCCACAGCCTCGCCTAGGTTCTCCCCTTCTCCTTTGAAGGGTCCTGGTTCTCCCCTTCTCCTTTGAAGGGTCCTGGCTGAGTCCTATGAAGAGCCTTGTGAACATCAGGGTCAAGCTCGTCATCTTCAGAGAGAGGGTCTAGCTGACGGCCACGGTTTCCTCATCTCATGATTCTGCCAAAAATTTATATATTATTAAATTTTTATTTTGATATCATCCACGAGATCCTAAGATTTAAGAGGTTTGGAAAACAATTTCTTAAACAAGACAATGATCTTATTGGAGATCTATGACATATGTTCGATAACAGATCATCCATAAATAATCACTTATACAACAAGGAATTTTTCTCCAGAAAATATTTCTTTATTTGTATAAAAGTTGCAATATGTACATAGAGCAGCTCGGCTCCAGAATTTAAAATCTCCTCGGGAGACGCATAAGATGACAGTACTGGTGGGGTCATAGTCATGCCTTGATACAAACGTTCACTTACTGACAAGGGAGCTATTATCTTCTCCTTATAGGAATAAAGCAACTAAGGAGTCTGTAGACTTGGCATGAAAGTCTGAAATTCCGAGGCATTGAATGATATAGAATGACACCATGTACCATTTTTAGCTTTAACAGAATCATTGCCAATGAGAGGTTCTGCCTTAACATTGCACGATGCTGGTCACAAGAGGCATGGACATACTGCGCAAACCACTTATGTTGTCGTCTCTCCACTGGGTCAGGAAAATATAAATCCTCGAAATGGCTTGTGAGTCTTGCTCGGCTTGTTCGAGCCTTGCTCGAAAATATAAATCCTCGAAATGGCTTGCGAGTCTTGCTCGGCTTGTTCGAGTCGAAGCAGAAGAGATGAGATGCTCAAAGGCGAACGCAGTCATGTCTTGTGACTGGGCGAGGTCGGGAATACCGAATAAGTATGGAACTTCCATCTATAATTTCCAATTCAATATATAAGTTTTCAATTTTTTTGAAGTTTATTCAACATAATATTAACAAGCGAAAATATTATTTCCCAGACTTACTTTAAAAATTTTAAGCAATTTCTGCTGCTGTTATGTAAATTTTACAACAGCGCTCTGATACCAAAACTGTGAGATCCCACTGCCCCCTCTGCGCACCGGATTCTCGAATGGTAGCAGCGGAAGTACCTTCCTCTTGCGCGGGGCAGGGTTTCTCACTTGGGGCCTCGCCTCGAATGTCCGAACATTCGGGGCCTTGCCCTCGAATGTCCGAGCACGAGACTAAGCTGGTGGTCCTTCCAAAAACCGAAACCGGGAAAATTTTCCATGCTCGGAAAGCGGGAACGATTCCACCATTTTTTTAAAATGGATTTTTCCAACGAGATCAAGATACTGAACTAACCTTCATCTGAATAAACAAGATAGAAGGGAAACTATTACAGACTTAACTTGAAGGAATCAGGCACAGCCGTTGATTGATTCTTTAGAGAAGTCTTCAAGATTCTAATTAACTACTCGAGTTCTAAGCGTATTCCTATTATTTAATTTTATTGTTTTAAAACTCTACTGATTCCAGCCTAACCCCATCCGGCCCATGGGTTAGCCAACCACTGGAATAGTAGAACCAGACAAGTACCACCCACCCATAATTGAATGCCTTTCTTAACTTTTGCTTTAGAATACAGATAAGCACACACTTCTCTTTAAACTTTAACTTATAAAACAATCCACTGACAAACAATTGGTTACACATGTCATAACTCAAAATTTCCATTGAGTCTTTGTTTCTCACAAAACAGGATCACTCTGGACTCTCCGTTGAGACCAACGAGTCAACAACGAGATCCAGTAATAGATTACAATAAACATTGGTCCATCATACAATATCTTCCTCGACATACGCATGGGTGTCCTCAGCACCGCGAGCCCATGCATCGCCTGGTCAAAACCCTCCAGGATCCTCCTTAGGTGTCCTGCACTTCACTCAGGGACCGCTTCGTCGGCCCTCGTCCATCGTACCGAAAGCGCACTATTTTAACCATAGCGAGGCTGGTCAAGACCTGGGCAGGCTTTGCCGCATGAGTTGTCCTTTAAACACCCCCTGCCAGCTATTGCAACCGAACTTCCCTTAGAAAACACATATGCCAAATGCTCCCTCCAGCATTCTGGCATAAGACAGTCCTTTAAGAAAACAAGGTTTCTATGCAAGTTTTCAGTTTTGATTTTCTTTTGAATATAATGAGTATATCTTATTTTCGTATCCCAAGACTTCTAGATCACAATCTGGATTTCCAAGCAGAATTCCTCGAATTCTGAATTCTTAATCCTCAGATCAAAATCAAAGGTCTCAACTTAGTTTCAAAATCGGTGGGTGATTTGAGTGTAGATTATGGGACTGGTCACATCGTCATTTCTTGAAACTAACGAAGGAGTTATGTCTTGGTCATAGTCTGATTCAGGTTTTGAAGCTTGAAAGTTTCTTCTTGAGCTATCTTTATCATTCATGTAATTGGTTGTGATGATTCTACTACTTCGTAATCTATGCATGTCTGATTACTTTCATTTGTATCTTCATTAGATAAACTCATGATTCTAACTTTAATAAAAATCACATTAATTAAAATTTATCTTTTAAACTTTATTACATCTATTTTTTTAATAAAGTTATATTTTATATTGCAAGGTTGTATCAAAATGGATTAAGCAAGGGTATTATGTCCACCTGGTTGCTTCTTCACAACATTCACAACCATGCACCACCCCCAATCATCTTCTCCATCTATAACCTTTACCAGCCTACCAAGAGCTAAGAAGATTAATATATAGAAAACATTGTAGCATATATATTATTAAATTGATTAGAGACTCGGAATCAGAGAGATAAAGAGAGGATAAGATAGATAGACAGAAAAAGATAGATATCTATCTAAGTATTTAAAAGAAAAGGCTAAACTACTTTATTTAAATTATAAGCTCAATATAAATTACAACTATAATTGAAAAGATAGATAGTTCAATAATCTAACCTTGTAAAGTCTTTGTGCATTAAAGACCGATTGAAGGAGCATGCGTCTACCCAAAGTACTAAACCTATAGTTTGCTCTCTCTCTCTCACACACACTTACACACACAAACAAACAATCATACTTATATTAATATACATAAATTTATTTTTATGTCTTTTCATTCTTGGATCTATTTACAAATTAGTTAAAAGTTATCTTTATAAATATTTATTAAAATTTATTTAATTTTAATTTACTAAATTTAATAGGTTTATATTTAGAAAGTGATAATAGAATTTGTTACATCAACCTTTTTATAAAGTTGTATTTTATATTGCATGGTTTTATGAATATCAAATCATTATAATTAATACATTTAGAAAACATTGTAGCATGTATATTATTAAATTGATTAGAGACTCGAAACTAGAGAGACAGAGAAAGGATAAGATAGATAAAGAAAGATAGATATTTATCTAAGTGTTTAAAAGAAAAGGCTAAACTACTTTATTTAAATTATAACCAAAGTCTTCAAAGATACCTTTTTGATATTCTCCATCATAACACCCTTGACTGTCCACCTGGTTGCTTCTTCACAACATTCACAACTATGCAACACCCCAAATCATCTTCTCCATCTCTGACCTTTAGCAACCTTTGTCAGGAACTAAGAAGATTAATATTTAGAAAACATTGTAGCACATATATTATCAAATTGATTAGAGACTCAGAATTAGAGAGACAAAGAAAGGATAAGATAAATAGACAGAAAAAGATAGATATTTATCTAAGTGTTTAAAAGAAAAGGCTAAACAACTTTATTTAAATTATAAGCTCAATATAAAATTAGAACTATAATTGAAAAGATAGATAGTTCAGTAATCTAACCTTGTAACATCTTTGTGTGTTAAAGATCGATTGAAGGAGTCTGCATCTACCCAAACTAGTAAACCTATAGTTTGAAAAAAACACTTAATTCTATTTAATGCAAATCTCTCTCTCTCTCTCTCTCTCTCTCTCTCTCTCTCTCTCTCTCTCTCTCTCTCTCTCTTTTACACACACAAACAAACAATCATACTTACATTAATATACATAAATTCATTTTTGTGTCTTTTCATTCTTGGATCCATTTGCACATTATTAAAAAGTTATCTTAATAAATATTCATTAACTTATTAGGACATTTTGGAGATCATTTATAGGGCCTTCTAAGAAATTCATGAATTCCTATTTTCTCTCTCTAGAAAAAATGTACAAATATTAAATAACTGAATTTTAAGATGTGATTATTCTACTCTTGCATTTATGAATAGCTGCAAGCTTTTCATAAATTCGAATCCTAATATAACCTTATTCTAATATAATTCTTGTTAGCTTGTCATAAAGTAGTTATTTTCGTATCTTATACACTAAGATAGGGCTCTTTATTAATGAAGTATTTCGTGCTTAGAATTGAAATTCTAATAAACCCCTTGATAGTATAAGTAAGATATTATCACCCTATCTTCACCCTTACACGTAGTCCATGGAGAGCAAGATATTATCACCCTATCTTCACCCTTACACGTAGTCCATGGAGAGCAACAGTGTAAGCAACCATTCTACTAACGTGCTTAACAAAGTAGATAATAACAAAAAATATCCTCTCCACATTGATCTTGATAGTGAGTATGAGCCCATTCAAAAGCACAGAAAATAATCTGCAACGCTCTCATCAAATGATAAGGCAAACATGAGAGGGTTTGGTTTGCAGCACATAAATCTTTGGTGTGATGGATCAATCTATCCTATCAACCCTACAACCGCTTCCCATCCTCCATTCTCTAATCCCACAACTCTATTATGTTTTACAGGAGATGGAGTCAATGGATTGCTTGGATACTGTCAATCCATTACTGCCTATGCAAATAGTGAAAGGCATTACTCTCAATACCAAGCAGCTCAACTTCTTCATTCAACAGAAGAATGCAAGGCACTAAAATTGAGAATGGAGAAAAATGATATTAAACTTGCAAGACTACGAAAACAGTTGAGGCAAAAGGAAACAAGCGTTGGACTATGACAAAGGAAGAGAAAGCTCAAGAACTTTGAGAACCTGAAGCCTGGATTGGGTGGGCTAAAGAAAAGAATCCAAGCAATAAGGTAAGAGATGTATTTAAAGCTCTATTTATTTTGTGTTCTTGATGTTAGAACTTATCATTAGGTGGCTTAAAGAAAAGAAACCAAGCAATAAGGTATGACTGTGTTAGAAATTATCATTCACTGTGTTCTTAATGTCACATATTATCATTGTTGTAACTACAGGGTTGTACTGCATCATCTTGACAAGGAAAATATTAATCCGAATATGCATCCAGCAAAGCAATTTAAACCTCTCCTTACATCAAGAATGGCAAAGGAAATGTTACAGGAAAAGAAGTTCAAGGTGGTTAAAAGGGATATAATAAAACAATTTGTCAGTAGTAATGCAGTCTCCACAACAGAAATATAGGATGCTATGGACAGTAATGGAGTCAGTCGAAGAGGTTACAATGCTATTCAAAAGTCACTATCTTCAGTTCTTAATGCCAAGAGAATCAAAGGGAAACTACTTCCAACTCCTAAAGATGTCTGGAGATTTCGGGACAAGATGAATGCAGAGGTATTGCAATACATCGGTAAACCCTACCACATTGAAGAGGAGTTTAATGGAGAAAGTGGCAGCATTCAATACAATCAATTCAACAATATATTCCTAGATATGGAGCTTTTGCAAAAGAGAATGGTAGAGTTCTATGACATTACTTACGAGGAGATGGGGGGTGTGCTTCAATTTGTCATCAAGATTGATTAATGTGAGATTATCAAAATGAAAAAGGTAGAAAGAGTGACAATAACACTAATGAATAGAGCACTCAATAAATGCATGAAGGATGATAATCCGTAATATTTCAACGTGCAATCTGAAACAAATATATGGTGGCTAGGATCATTTGAGGTAAATCATATTGCATTTATCTACAGACTTGTTTTTCTCTTGTTTAGGAAGAAAGTTGACATTATCTATTTATCTGTATACAGGTCAAGAAAGAAGATCATGAAACATTGTTTTGGGTGTTTCATCATACACCCATTCCTAAATTGATTAACGAATAGATGAAGGGAAACAGAATCATTAGCGTCGACAACAAGGGAGACTTCCAAGTTCAGTGGCATCTTGCAGGTGACCTCAAGACACTTAAGTGTTTATTCAATTGCAGCAAGGGAGCTAACACAAGGTCACCCTATCTTTATTGCATGGATTCCACAAAAGAGCTAGACTCTAAGTGGTGGAGAAGACCACCAAACCAAAATTTGATTGATGAGAACTTTTGCCTTGTATTTGAGATTCCTCTCATCAATGTACATATTTGTACCCTTCATGCTTTGTGCCGTATCATTGAGAAATTGGTGTTTCTCTACATTGGATTTGCTTGGAAGATAAAGAAGGTGCAGAGAGAAAAGAAGCCCTTTGCTCATTGGAAAAGGTGTGGACTACATGGAGGGAACGTTCGTATTCTAAAAGACACTAAGAAGTCAACCAACAATGAGAAGGATGTACCAATGAAACCATCAATTGGAGGTGTTAAAACAAGAAGATTTCTATCAGAACCCCTCCACAGCCAGAAACGCGAAAGCACCAAGAGAGGAAAAGTATATAAATCAAACTACATTAGAAGAATCAAGTATGAACAATGGAAAAGTCTCCATAATGGAGTGAAAGATCAAGAGAGTGAATCAAGGCATGTAAAGGCAGAGGTTTGGCGATCAATTGATGTTCTTTTCAGAATGTGTGACAAAGTTAACTGGACACAAGAAGATAAAAAGAGCTTTCACAAGACAACCTACAAACTTTTAAAAGAGTCATGAAGATAGCTTGGACAAATTCCAACATAACACACTACATGGTAAGGTTCATGATTATGTTCTTTTAGTTGACATGCACAAGTGATTGATGCACATCTTATTCTCTCTTTGTTTGATATGCAGCATATTCTCTACAACCATATGCCATTTTTTATCCAAAAATATGGAAACCCTAGTGCTTGGAACACTCAAGGGATGGAAAAGTCACACTATATGGCACGAAATGCATATTTGAGGCATACACAACATGGTGGAGGAAGGAGAAAAGCAAACAGCATGCATGAAGTATTCGAATGGTCCTACCACAGAATACTCCAACAACTACACAGGAAAGAAACCTTAAAGTCATCTAAGATGCTTCAGATACTTAGAGATATAGAAAAGAGAAAACAAAAAAGATCTAAAGCTTTTAAAAACTCAAGTGCTATCCAAGCACAAAACAAATGGAGAGAGAAAAAGATTTATGTAAATCACCGCTGGATTAATAGAATGTAATGATACAAGAAATTTTTCAATACAATCTCAGGATTCTCTGTCCCTGAGTAATTTATTGCTGACACGGTATGCTGGTTGCTTGAATATAAGTAGAAAATGTTTTCCATACTCATCTAACTCCTCAGGATTCTCTATACCTAAGGATAAAGCATTAGCAGTGTATGTAAGAA
>NC_141049.1:65748253-65760753 GCF_041138505.1 Cibotium barometz
AGATGAGGTGGAAGAGAACAGGCTTGCTTTGTCTTCAGGAGGCAGCCGAAGATTTTATTCTAGAATATTTCAATGATATGTGTATAGTTGCTGCACACACACACAGAATCACCATCATGGTTATAGATTCGGACACTCTGAAGAGAGTTAGATGGAGATTAAAGAAGTTTCTGTTTCCTGCCGAAATAATTGATAGTAAAACGAGAGATATTCTTATGATACCCCCTGTGAGGAAGCAGAGCGAGACATAAAGATCAGAGAGGTTACACATGAAGTTAATACATGTAAGATCCCTATTCCCACTAAGCAACGGATTCAGGATACTGGCAGCGGAAGTAGCACTTCTCGCGCGGGACAGGGGTCCCACATTCGGGGCCTCACCCACGGATATCCAGATAAGAGACTAATCCGTCGGTTGTTCCAAAACCAAACCCGAAAAAACTTCCTTTACCGGAAAGCACGGGTGATTCCACCAGGAAAACTTTTACTCTAACGTAGTCAAACCCTTACTGATCAAACAGATCCGACTGCATCTATAAAGATACTTGGTCAGATCAAGGAAGAAACTTGCACTTGGATCATTGGGATCAACGCTTTTTTCCCCATCAAGAGGCACAACCGTTGATTCCTATCCATAGAACAATTACTATCTGGGATTTGCTTTATCTATCGTAGTAACAGAATTTGAGTCTCGATTTACGGATCCATCAGTCCAGCCTAACCCCATCCAGTCCCATGGGTTAGCCAACCGCCCAACCACTGTAGTGATGGGATCCAATTAAGAATTTGGTTAGGTTTTGTCCCAGGTACCAAGGAAAAGAGTTCCAAGGCCCCCTAGCCGGAAGTTCATGCAAAATAAAACTAGTCACACCACTTACACACCCAATATGAAATTGCCTTTTCAAAGATTCAACTAGTTTTAAAACAATCCTTTAATAAAACCATAGTATCACTGATCACCATCTTCCAAATTATCCGGTTGATTCAATTTCCCATCATTCCTTCATCAGAGTATCTATGGCATCATTGGCAACTAGAACGCTCACCACCTGTCCACTCAGGGGCCGTTTCAATAGTTCCTAGCCCATAATACTCGGCAATATAATCACTGGGTTCTGGTTGATGGTGCTGTGCTTGTGGTGGTTAGGGGGAGGATGATAGTGGAGGCATGGAAATGGGTATGGCGTCTGGGCTAGATGGCCATGGGAAGCTCATCCCACCCAGTAGCATGGTAGAGGACTTTGGTTAGGAGTGTGGAAAGCTACGAGATTTCCTTGAGGGTTTGGGCTGGATGGCCATGGGAAGCTCCTCCCACCCAACAGCATGGTAGAGGACTTTGGTTAGGAGTGTGGAAAGCTACGAGATTTCCCTGAGGGTTTGAGAAAATTGCATGTAGCTCCTTGTGTGTAGATATTCTGCCTAATTCACGGGCTACCCTTGGTGTACCCTAGCTAATGTAGACATGCTACAGCAGCTAAACTTGTCTATCCATCTGGTGGTCAAAAGAAATTGCAGTGCCCTTGCTGGCATTACCAGCTCCTCATGGGTGATGTTAGCCCATTCAACTCCATCTTTATTTGTTGGGCCTCTGTACGTGCCTTTGGTCAACTTTGGGGTGTTGGTCGGCCGCACATAAGGATGCTTAAGTCGGGGGAGCTGGAGGGCATCTCTGATTAGATCCACGCTTAAGTGCACTTGCTGTGTCGTCTGCCCCATTGTTGCGCACCTCACCTGTGTGAAAGTTGGCATCATAGGTTTTTGTAAAATATAGGCATTTATAAAGATCTCCCCCCCCCATGGCTCCATAGTCGACACGCCTCTGAGCCCCAGCTGCTCAAGGTGGGTTACGACTGCAGGGTCAGCAGTAACAGCCGTGTAGCATGGCCTTATGAATAAAGTAGCTTGTGCTCTACTTTATGGTTGTTCTTCACTAGAGAGTGCATGGTACGGCCACTGACCTGCTTCATCAACGGCTCCCCCAAATGTGAAAGCTATGTGGGGTGACATGCGTATTACTCGAAGTGTCCTCCCGCTAGGTGCTTCTTCCTGAGGGTAGGGTGGTGGAGTACCTCCATGGATGAATCCGAGGTGTCTACCATGGGTGAGAGGATGGAAGAAGGAAAAGCTTTGAGGAAAAAATCTACAAGCGTTCTATTACACTGAAAGTTGATAGTGAGGAAATGAGGGGGTGGGGCCCATATATATGGTTTTCCAGAAGGACACGGCCATGGCGACCTGAATGGTACGAGCATGGCATCCCCAATGAATGGGCGTGGCAGTTGGGTGTGTTTTTGGTATGGGCATGGAATATGTTGGAATGGCTGTACCAAGTGGTGTGCTGAGGGATGGAACGGGCGTGGCATCTGAAGCAAAAGTTGGAATGGCCGTGGCACCTGAAGCAAAAGTTGGAATGGCCGTGGCACATTCGGAATGACCATGGTAGTTTAAGTGAATGTTGGTACGGTCATGTCATCTTGAATATGCTGAATGGGACAGCCGTGGCAATTCAGTTGGATGTTGGTACGGCCGTGGCATATTTGGTACGATCGTTGCAAATTTGAAGTTTTGAATGGTTCGGTTAGGCAAAAGGGGGATGTGAATGGTATGGCTGGGACAAATCTAGTACGGTCGTGGCACTTTTTTTTTGGGCACCCTGAGTCAGGTTTTGTATCCTTAGGCTATGCTGCCAGCACCCCATTGCGGGTTTTGTACTGACTGCGTGCCCAATTCGCCGAAGTGACGAGTCGGTTCCAATTAGGTGTTGGCAAGGTTGGGACATACAATTCCTGGGGGGATGCAGAGGCTAATGACAAGGGAGTACCTAAAATTGGAGAGGTTGATGGTTGCTTTGGAGTACTCTGAGGCAGACTGAGAATAACGAGTGGAGGAGTTGCCGCCGACGTCGAGGGTATATCATTGGTAAGGGCTGTCGACTTTGCAGAATGGCGGTCAGAGTGCTGTTGTGAAGCTTTTGCTTCCCTTTTTCCTAGGTAGTCATTGTGGCAGAGGCCACCTTGGGTTTCCATTGAAAGGTAGGTGACTGCGGAGTGACACGAGGTGGAAGTTGGTGTCGTGGTGATTTGGGGATCCAAATGTGGCAATTGCCCTCATAGAAATGTTGGGTTTGTAGTAGAGGTTTTGGGATCCACCTGGAGGTTGGTTTTGGGCACAGTTGAGGGTGTGATTGAGGATGGGTGTGCTGTGGAGAGAGTTTGGGCTGGCGTTTGTCCTGTACCCTGTGGGCTTGTGGTTGCCGAATTGGTTGTCTATTTGGGGGATGAGGAGCTCGGCGTGCCGGTGTATGAGGATGAGAGTTGGATCGTCGGGGTATCCACAAGGTAGATGTGCCCTCATAATAGCCATGTGCAGTTAAGAGCTTCTTATAGACACCCAATGGGGAGAAGGCATGCCATGTGTGCATGTTAGTGTGGTTAGTTTTTTGTGGTGGGTCAACAATTTGTCTGGGTTTTGAGATGTGGGAGTGGGCTGCTTCCGAGTGTGGTGGTGGGGAGGGTGTGAGATGTAGTGGTGTGTTTGGAAGGATGAGCGGCCTCTTTTTGAGTGGGATGGATTTGTGGGAATTAGAGGATGGAATGATGATGGGGAGTGGAGGGGTGACTTCTTGGCATGGGGGAGCAATGGGTATGGGCTTATCATCCATCATGAGGACAATAACTTTGGCCAGAGGCCAGTTTTGTAAGAGGTAGCCGTCCTTGCATCCCAATCGATGTTGCACCTGTTGTGTCCCATAAAGCCCCTTCCAAGGGATTATTTCCAGTATGGAACAAAAGTGTGACTATGCCTAAGTAGTGAACTTCCTGGGATGCCACTGTTGTGACTGTGGCAAGGGCATCTTTCAGTGAAGGTTCCTCGAGGGAACACCATGTCTTGTGAGACATCAAATTGTAATTAGCCCTTGTATCAACGAGAGCTAATTTTTGGGTGAAGCTCATCGGGGTGGTCATTCTTAGCCACAACCGAGTTGGCTTCACCTCCCATTCTTTCTCTTCGAGCTCTACCACTTGGACCATGTTGACCATGAGTTGTTTCTACCAAAGCTTGGCTTGCCTCACTTTAGCCTCTTGTTGAGCGGCTTGTTTCATATCTTCATGGTCCTTTTTTCGTTGTTTCTTGTCATGAATGGCCCTTAGGGTGGCTTCGGTGAGTGGGCCATAGTAGCGCGTCTCTATGCCCACAACGCCTTGCGGGGTTATCTTAGTGACTAGGAAGGGTCCTAAACCTCTGAGCTTGAGTTTCTTTTTGTGCGTTTTCATGCTGAATAGGGGGACCATGTTGCCCTCATTCATTTGTTTGTCTTTTAGCTGGTCATCGAGCCATTGTTTACGCCTTAGCTTTTCGACAATCATGCTATATATAGCTAGAAGCCGTGTTTCATCAAGCTTTTCAAACTCAAAAAGGCGATAGACTAAGAGGTTCCTTGTGCGCTTCTCTTGTACAGTGATGCGTAAGTTGGGGACCAAGAACTCCATTGGCATAATCGCTTTAGTACTATAAGTCAAACTGAAGGGGGTGGCATTGGTTAGCTTCCTTGTAGGACGTTCTATAGGCCCAGAGTGCTGCTGGCGGCAACTTTTGTTCCCAATCGTTGCGATTGGCCTCCACAGTTTTAGTTAGAATGGCACACAAAACCTTCTTCGTGCTTTCAGCTTGGCCATTTGCTTGCGGGTAATAGGGGGAGGACTTTCTATGAGTGACAAGGAACTCTTGTAAGAGGAATCGGATTACCTCATTAATGAAATGTGTTCCATTGTTGCTCACAAGCTCTAGGGGGTAACTGAAGTGTGTGATGAGACTGACTCATATAGGAATTTTGGAGTCGATCGCGCATCAGCTTTACGGGTAGCCGGAGCTTCAACCCACTTAGTGCAACAGTCCGTAGTACCAGTGATCATATATCTGGCTTGAGTGTATCTGGATGCAGGACTAATGGGCCCAATGAAATCAATGCCCCACTTTTCAAATGGTTGCAACAAGGACACGACATGGTTCAGGGGCATGCTGTCCTTAAAGCGGGGAATTGCCGACATTGGCATTCATCGCACCGCTTGACATATTTTGCTACATCCGCCATTAAGGTGGGCCACCATAACCCAGTTGTGAGTACTTTGCATGTAGTGATATATGTTGCAAAGTGCCCACCAGCGCAGGCAGAGTGAGCCTATTCTAGAAGGAAGACATATTCGTCTTCACGGACACGTCTAAGAATCTTGTCTTTCCCCTGCCTATAGAGTTAGCCTGCAATAAGTTGGTAGGGGGCTACCTGTTTAATTAGGCGACCGGCGTGGTCCTTGTTTAGGAGGGGTCCACTAGTAAGCCGTTCGCTAGAAAGTGTGCTACCTCCTCGCCCCACTCAGGAATTAAGTATAGTTGGAATAGGACGACATCGGGTAGTAGAAGTTGAAAAGGGAAAGGTTGTCGATGCTACTTGCCCATTATACAAGCTTCACATGCATCTAACATCTCTGAAAATGCAAGAGGGTGTCTCTCCACATGATTTAATGAGAATAACACTTTTGAAATAAAAATAAATCCTTGATGTATCTTTCTATGCATAAAATCAATTTTAATGAGAATAACACTTTTGAAATAAAAATAAATCCTTGATGCATCTTTCTATGCATAAAATCAATTTTAATGAGAATAACACTTTTCAAATAAAAATAAATCCTTTATGCATCTTTATATGCAAAAAATCAATTTTAATGAGAATAACACTTTTGAAATAAAAATAAATCCTTTATGCATCTTTCTATGCAAAAAATCAATTTTAATGAGAATAACACTTTTGAAATAAAAATAAATCCTGTATGCATCTTTTTATGCATAAAATCAATTTTAATGAGAAAAATAATTTTGAAATAAAAATAAATCCTTTATGCATCTTTCTATGCAAAAAATCAATTTTAATGAGAATAACACTTTTGAAATAAAAATAAATCCTTTATGCATCTTTCTATGCATAAAATCAATTTTAATAAGAATAACACTTTTGAAATAAAAAAATTTCCATTATGCATCTTTCTATGCATAAAATCAATTTTAATGAAAATAACACTTTTATAATAAAAAAATTTCCATTATGCATCTTTCTATGCATAGAAATTAAATTTAATGAAAATAACACTTTTATAACAAAATAATTTCCATTATGCATCTTTCTATGCATAGAAATCAATTTTAATAATTAATATCAGTGATATCCATGCATATTCATAGGTGAATATGTACATGGAGTAATTAGAATATTTCTTTTAGAATGCACAAACGGTGGGAATTACTCTTTTGGAATAACATAAAAACAACTTTCTTTTCCACGAAATTCTGGAAACTTTTACCATAACCTTCTTTGTATGGCTGACCATTTCTCATTTTTATCATTCTAATTTCAACTTAAATTATAGGACTCTAATCTACTCAATTTTTAGAATTGAGTAGACCCAATCTAGATGTATAGGACTCTAATCTACTCAATTTTTAGAATTCAACAGAGTAAACAATAAGAAAAGTTTAATTAATCATTTAACTAATCTTTCTAGGATTAAGAAAGGATGAATTGTAAAGAAGAGAAGGGGTGGCCTTTTCCTCAAAGCATAGCATTACATGAAAAGTTGCTGAAATGGACGCATGTTTGAAATTGAACCAACTAAAATTTATCACTTATGTTTAAACCTTGAGACCAATTCCCTTTCACAAAGTTTCTGGTAAAGTTCCATATCCTGTTTAATTAACTATTGGAAAGAACACTTAGGAACATATTTTGCTTTTATATGTGAGCAAAACTTTTGCTTTTATATATGAAAGCCTTACAAAAGTTTGAAGCCTTGGGAAGCTCATAAGCTTGAAATTATGTAGTTTTTGTGAAGGGGCTAGATAAGGCGATGAGGTTTCTTGACACAGCAGAAAGCAGAAGAGACGAGGTAGTTCCCCAGTGATGTGTGACCTTCCCCGATGATGCTTAGCTTACTAGAGGAGGCAGTCGCTTCTATGCTGACAACTTCGCTTGCATCCTGCACAGCAGAGAAACCGAGCGAACGCTGTGCGTTTGCACGCCTGCACGCGCGTAAACAGGCTAGAAGCTCACGCAGCACTGGAGAACTACCTCGTCCCTACGTTTGTGGAAGCTGGAAGCATGTGACATGCCCCCACCAAGCCTCTGATGGGCTCATGTATGCGCATGAGAGTGCATGCAATTCTGTCATCACAGGTTTTCATCAAATGTGGGGAGTCCCATCATGCTTTCTTCCTCTGCCAGAAGATGCAAGAGGAGGACTCGCTACATCCTAGTAGTGGCTGTTCTTTTGTGCCCACCTTGAAGGGTTGTGCTAAGCAGACAGATCTTGTAAGAGGCAGCTTAATGCACGCTCAGATTGCCAGATATGGGTTGTTGGAAGCATATCTTTTTCCTTGGCAGCACGTTGGCCTATATGAATACCAAATGTAGCTTCCTTGCAAAAGCACAGAAATTGTTTGACATACTCCCAATTCGAAATGTAGCCTCATGGACTGCACTAATTCCAAGCATGGACAGGGCACCTAACTGCTTTGAACAGATGCAGCAAGAGGGTGTCTCTCTCCAGATGATGTCACATTTGCTTGCAGCTCGAAAGCTTGTGGGAACGTAGGCGCCGTAACCAAGGGCATAAAAATACATGCTGAGATCACCAGAAAAGGGTTGGAAACAGACCTTGTTGTTGGCTGCACTTTGATCAACATGTATGCCGAATGTGGAGGATCCCTTACAAGAGCACAGGAAGCGTTTGACAAGCTCCCAGTTCATATCATAGTCTCTAGGATGCACTAATTGTACTGCTTTTATCGTTTTCCATGTGAGAGGCATAACCCCGGCCGGCGGGCCGGAGGGGGGGGGGGGTGGGGCAGTTAGACTGTTTCAAACGGATGCAACAGGGGGGCATCTTTCCTAATGCTCTTACATTTGCTTACAGCTTGAAAGCTTAGGGGTCACAGACAAGGGTTGAAAACTACATGCTCAAACTATGAGAAACTGGTTGAAAATTGACCTAGTTGTTGCAACACCTCACCCATTTGAAACAGCCAAGTGCTTCTTCACTACACTTGCGCTCAACAAATCCTGCAATTCAAGCATTCCACGAGAGTACAGTTCAAACACAGGAATCTTGTCAAACACTTCTTGCACTTCTGCAAACATGCCACATTTAACACACATATCTACCAAAATATGGGGGCGCTTCTCCAGATGCTGTCTTGATTTGTGGCAGCATAGGAGCAACAGATGAAGATCAAGAAACACATGCTAATAAAGAAGGGCTGGGAAGAGGGTGTCTCTTCTTGGAAACACATTGGTCGATGTGTATGCTAAATGTGGCTAGCCTGCAAAAGCACGTGATGTGTTTGATAAGTTCAAGATGTGGTCCCATGGACTGCTCTAATTGCATGATACACTGAACATGGAAGTTGCAAAGGAAGCAGGAAGCACTTGACTGTTTTGATCAAATGCAACATAAGGGTATCTCTGCAATGGGGATTAAACCGACTTTGGATCCGACATTCTTGAAGCAAGCCGTTGGTCTAGAGTAAAGCATCAAATGTTAGCGTCATGTGGAGGTGGAGGTTAAAGTTAAGCTCAGGCATGGATGGGCTGTGCTGTCTGGGTCATGGTAGGAGTAATATGGTTTGTAGATAACCATTGGATCCCATAAAATAATGCAATTGTAGTTTAGTGGGCTTATTGGAGTAGAGTGCACAAAAGTGGCCAATGAGGTGTAGTTTAGTGGGCTTATTGGAGTAGAGTGCACAAAAGTGACCAATGAGGTGATAGCGCGAGTGGTAAAGGTGTTTGTCTAGGACCAAGAGACCCCTGAGTGCACAAAAGTGGCCACTTTCCCAGGAAAGTGAATTCATGCCACATCTATTTCTCCAAGGTGTTAAGTATATGGGTTAATGGCTAATAGCTCATGCGTCATGATAGGAGTAACAACACATGGGTTATTGGCTGAGTACTGGAAAGTTGAATAAACACAAAATTATCAATCGAGCCTAGGGTCTTCATATACATGAAATTTTTGTGGGTGTCTTGTGTAGCCCTTGAGATGGATAGTGGACTTTGGTGTATAATTGGCATAGTATGGGGTGTGCCATGGCCGTGGTGGTGTATTGTCTAGAGACCTCATACTCAGGTACTTTTTTGTTTTATTTTAAAGAACTGGCTGGAATTAGAAAGTATAACACAACACACACACACCCATACATGCCACCGCTTGCGCAGTGAGCATGATATTTACATATTCCTAGTGAATCCCTTGAGACCGCACTCTCATGATATTTTACATATTCCTATTTTACAACATGAAGGGAGAGTGTAGAATGATTTGTTTATGTATATGTATGTATATAAAACTTTATGTAAGTTGATGAAATTGTAAGCCCCTTTTGTTTAACTCACATGATATTTACATATTCCTAGGTGAATCCCTTGAGCCCGTACTCTCATGATATTTTACATATTCCTATTTTACAAGATGAAGGGAGAGTGTAGAATGATTTGTTTATGTATATGTAAATATATATGTAAATGTATATGTAAATGTAAATGTATATATGTAAATGTATATGTATATATATGTAACAAAACAAATGTAAATATATATGTAAATATATATGTATATATATATATATATATATATATATATATATATATATAGAGAGAGAGAGAGAGAGAGAGAGAGAGAGAGAGAGAGAGAGAGAGAGTGTAAAATGATTTTGGATTTTTAAAATAAAAAATGATTTATTCTGTTATATATATATATATATATATATATGTGTGTGTGTGTGTGTGTGTGTGTGTATGTATACACACACACACACACACACACACACACACATATATATATATATATATATGTATGTATATATATATATATATATGTATGTATGTATGTGTATAGATATATATATGTATATATATATATGTATATACATATATATATGTGTGTATATACATATATATATGTGTGTATATACATATATATATGTGTGTATATATGTGTGTGTGTGTGTGTGTGTACATATTCCTATTTTACAAGATGAAGGGAGAGTGTAGAATGATGCGGCTTGGTTTTATAATTTGAGAGTAGGAGGTAGAAGAAGGTTTTAAAACGCACACAAAAATGCGCTACAAACCAGAACTGGTACTGCGCTGTTACCTTGAACTCGATGCATTCATGGATGGGAGAGGAGGCTATTCATGAACGGCTCGATGTCTTTGGTGTGGCCAACGGTAGCCCCTTCGTCATGGCCAGAAGGAAATGATCGATCACTCCCTTGGTTTTTGTTGTGATACCTGAGAAGCCCATGAGACCAAATCCCTTCTCCATTGACGGCTATTACCTTGCAATTGATCCCGCGACCGGCATGATGATCGGTGTGTATGTCCAAAGGCTTCTTGGTGTTGGTGACCTAGAGAGCATTGCCCCTCATACCTCTTATGCTCGAATTATTGACATGAACGCCTTCAAGAACAGATTTCTTTATGAAAGTTGACACAATATGTATCCTCTACATGGGGAACATGCATGTTGTTGAGACAAAGAGAGTGGTTCTCACGATAAGTGTAAGGGAGTTCACTAAAGGAGTAGTTTAAAACTCTTTGATCTATGAAGCTTGATGTTTTAAATATACCCATTTTGTTAACTTCAAGGTAATAAACTATGGTTAAACTTACAACTTTTTTCATTCTTTGTATTTAAAAAATCGAGGATGTATGTAAAACTTTATGTAAGTCGATGAAATTGTAAGCTCCTTTTGTTTAACTCACATGATATTTTACATATTCCTAGGTGAATCCCTTGAGCCCGCACTCTCATCCATCTTTTTAAACGAGTTTCCTAAAAGCTAAAATTAGGTGAACCGCCTTCAGACATATATAGATGTATATACAAATACATATACATATACATATATATATATGTATGTATAAGCATATGCTATGCATATACATATACATATACATATACATATACATATACATATACATATACCTATACATACATACATACATACATATATATATATATATATATATTCATGTGGATACCTTTTTACCATTCATTCACTTGAGCGTAGTTGGGTCTCAATCTATTCTACGTACGTGTGATTTAGTTTGTGGATTATTTTCATAATCTATAATTTCTTCTAGATTAAATAAAATTAAAAAAATATTTCATTAATATATTTCTTAATAATGATGTACAGTATGGATAACGAGAAGGAAATTGTGAGGTGTTCCATGGATGTTGAAGATAGAAGCCATCGTGCAGAGTATTCAAGACCTCAACAATCTGAGGTAAGAGAAGATAATGAGAAGACTCAACGAATAATGCATGCTTTTAAGCAATGCCAGGGGAAACTAAAAACCTCTACTAAGTGGGTGCGACGTAACCATGGTAGGAAGACTTGAAATGGAAAGAAGACAATAAATGTAACATCAGAGAATATACTCCATTTGGTCAACGACACAAACTCCCATGTGTTAAATGTGGAGAGCTTGATTGGTGGTCTTGGTCAGTGCATAAGAAATCATGGAAGTGGGGAGAGCAGTTCAACTCGAGAATCAGTTTCTGCCATTATAAGTGGCAATCACAAGATCAAGGATATTGTCGAAGCTACCTACCTCCGCATAATGGATACATGTGGTGCTTTCGGAGAAGCACACCTTTGTGATATTGGTAAGTTAAGTGCCCATGTTGATAGGCTTGGAATGGAAGTATCAAGCCTTAAAGTGACATTGAATAGGTTTGGGGCTTTACTTACCAAAATGAGTCGTAGATTGCAAACACGTGGAATGTAATTATTCATTTGGTTCACCAATTAGGAGTTGATCTTATGATCCTTTTGTAATGCTTATGACACTATTCTCTTTTTGTAACTTCGGGCTCTAAGTACTCGAATGATAATGATGGTCCTTTACTTACTAAAATGAGTTATAGATTACAAACACGTGGAATGTAATTATTCATTTGGTTCACCGATTAGGAGTTGATGTTATGATCCTTTTGTAATGCTTATGACAATATTATCTTTTTGTAACTTTGGGCTCTAAGTACTCGAATGATAATGATGGTCCTTTTTGTCTCTCAGATATCATTGCAAGAGAGAGGGAGAGGGAGAGAGAGATTGATTTATATATGTGGATATAATCTCTTAGTATTTATATGGAAATTATAGAGAATGTCTCTTTTAATGGTTTTTATAGAAAATTCTCTTTTTATGGCTTTTTGTCTCTTATATGTACATGGGGGGAAGAGACAGAGAGAGAGAGAGAGAGAGAGAGAGAGATTTCTAAGCTTGGTTTGGTCATTGGAAGACATGGATGCTGATTTTATAATGTTTTTGTAATATTTGTGACATTGTTATTATCTTTTTATAAGTATATATGTAATGTTTTAGGATTATAGATTTTGTCTGTTATTTTTATATATGTAAGTTTTAAGGATTAGGAACCA